>NC_057808.1:450132524-450158379 GCF_018294505.1 Triticum aestivum | reverse complement strand
AATCTTTTCATTTGGACTTAAACACTTGGGCATCCTTGGCTTTCATCCAAGTGTTCACTTCTCTCCCAAACCATCACTTCACTTCTGATCCACCACAAAATAACCTTTGGAATATTTTTCTTAAATGAAAAATATTCATTTTCTCTCAAAAACCCTAAGCCAGATCTGTTTGCTTCAAGGCAACCCTAATTGTTATGGCTCAGAAAATTCTAAGATAATTCACAAATATTCTAGGGACCCTAGGGCACCTCCCTGAGCAAAAATATTTCATCACTTTTTGGAATATTTTTGCTTCAGAAAATCTTTTCTGTTCTGGACAGAAATGGTGGTTTCTACAGCAACTACCATTTTACTTGCTCCATTTGACCTGAACTTTCTTGTGCATCTTTACCTTAGTAACTTATAACTAGCCTCCAAAGCACAACCCCAAACTCCCAGCCATTTGACCACAGTAACATCACAAAGTTACTGACCAGAAACTTACCTGGCTTATAAAATCTTCTCTACTGCACCTGGATCCAAACCAAACCGTGGTAAACTTCAAAACTACCACGAACAACATGCCAGACATGATTTTTGGACGAAGGCTAGCCTGAGGAGAGAGTTCGCGCGGTGACCACGCGTGTCCATGATGCCAGGCATGCGTGTCGACGCGCTCTGGGTGACGCCGAGCGCTCTGTTCGAGCGTGCTCGCTTCCCCCGCCTGCCCAACCATACCAAACCCTGCCACCATCATCGTCTCGACGTCCTTAACTCCTCCCTGGCACTCGCCGACGCTGGAGCTCGCCGCAGCGAGCACGGGCAAGGTCCGGCCAGCCCAACAGTGCGGAGCGCACTGTGCTCGTTGCCATCCCCTTGATCCTGTGCTCGTCTCCGCTCGCCCACAATGGCCGCGTGACCTCCGTCGCCTTCTCCCCCTCTCACTGATGCCGCTCGTCGCCGGGCGCCGTGGACAGGTGTCCACCGGTGGACCCCGAAGCACCCTCACCGCTCGCCTATAAATAGAGCCACCCCCAGCCTCCTCGAGCACCATCCAGCACTCACACACACCCCACGATCGAGTAGGAAGCCGTAGCCCGGCCGGGCAGGCCTCGGGCCACCGTCCCCGAGCTCGAGCTCGCCGGCGATCCCCTCTGGTCGCCGCGGTAGCTCCAGCCCCTCCCAGGCCTGGGCGACCCCTCCAAGGTCTCCGCCTCTCTCCGGTGAGGCCATCTCGCCCACTTGGAGCCTCTGGAGTGACCTCTGCTCGCCGTCTTCCTCAACTCCGGCGACCTCCACGTTCTGCCTCCGCTTGCGAGCTAGTTTCCGACGCCGTCCGACCACCCCTAGCCACGCTACGGGTATGGGCAGGTGCGCCATCGTCCCCTCTGTCAATCCCTCCCTCTCGTTTGGGCCAAGGAGCCCTCGTCGCCGGCGAGAGCTCCGGCGAAGCCGCGGCCCTCTCTGTTTCTCTCTCCCTCTCCCCCCACCTGACTAGTGGGGCCCGCTAGTCAGCCACTCAGTACACGCGCGAAGCGGTACGAGTGGTGGCGCCCCTGGACTTTACGCCTTCGACGTCACCCCCCAGCTGTTTCTTTTTATTCAAATTCATTTATATTCCAGAGAGCTTCAAACAATTTTAACTTTTTAACCATAAGTCCAAATGAGATGATTCTTTTTGCATTGTGTTCTTTGAAAGGAAATCTAACAGCTCACCAAAGATGAGATTTTTCTGAGCTGTTTAGAATTTCTGGTGAATTTTAGAAGTGTTCTTGATATTTTCTTTTTGTGTTTAAAATTATTTTCAGAAGGTGAGGCTTGTCTTGAGGATCACCAGGAGGCTTGTGAACCTCATCTGCACTAAGGCAAGCCACATCAACATTTTTATGATGCCATTTCAATATTTGTGATTTTCTCACTTAAATGAAATGATTAACCCATGCATTTAAATAATTATTGAATTATTTGTATTCTGTTAAGTATTGGTCAGTTGTTATGCTTGATTTACAGAATAGTTGAAACTAGTTTAAGTGGGTAAAGCAAGTTAAAATTTATTTGAGGTGATGTTAGAAACAATTTTGTTATGGATGTTAGTAATTATTTAAAGCTTTGTGTTTGCATTCTTAAATTGATAAAAATTTGTTAGAAAATATTCTGTTAAATACTTGTTTAATCATATTACTTGTCTTACAGAATGTTTGAACCCAACTTAGTGATAAAGAAATTAAGAGTTGTTGATAATGATATCTTTTGGTCAAGCATATGAAAAATTTATCGGAGTTACTTTCTTGCGTAGGAAATTAATAAAACTTGTTGCAAAATATTTTGGTTAAGCTGTGAGTCATTTTGAGCAAGTAGAGTAATATGAGTTGTTGATGTTTATGCTTGGTGTGCATATGGATGACGTCGGTCATTTTTATCAATATGTGATGCATGTGTTGTTTTGCATTTCATGGCATGCTATGACACCGGTCATTTTTAGTTTAAAGTTAATCCTGAATATAACTCAACTTGAATATACCGTTGACTGGGTCATGGTGCCGCTGAATCGAGTTTCTTTCCAGTGCAACCACATTTGCCTTGTGGGAAGGCCTTGATTCGGTCCATTGACACGGCCTCTGGTCGGTGCCTCCATCTAGGGAAGATTATGTCGTGTTTGCCCTGGCCCGGTAAGCACACATAATCTTGTGTGCTCGTTGATGAGATTATGGTACCGAGTCCCCGAGTGGGAGTGTTTTGACCACGACGGTGGTCGGGGTGTCTTTGGCAGACACGGGGCCACCCAGGACCAACCCGTTGGGGATTTGGGTCGGAGTGGCCGGGAGAGTGCTATGGCAATGGAGGGGTTTTGTCGGAATGCCGTTGGTCCACCCGAATGGGAATGCGAGGCCATGGGTTCCGTGGTGTGGGTACAGTGTGCTACCTCTGCAGAGTGTATAATCTATTGATAGCCGAGTCCACGGTCACGGACACCTCGTACTAGGTCCCACCATGACTCAATGTTTAATAAAACTTGCACACTAAGCTATGAACTTTGCATTGTCAATGGATGGCAGAAAGGCCATCGAGGTATTTGGGACCAAATGATGGTCGTGGTTGTGATCGCCGTAAGGATCACGAGTTGTTCTTGAGAAAGACCACTATGGTGGTGTGTTTGTGGTCCAGAGATGATCACAGTTGGTAAGCTGTCTTGAGGGACGTTCGGCTTGATCACAACATGTTGACATATAATGTTGCATTATTAATAATTGGTTAAATATCATGATATTGTTTGTCATTATGATTATGCTTGTTGTGAGCTTGCAAGTACATTCAATGTACTGACCTGGCGTGTCATGCCAGATTTCAGGAAAGTCTCGTTGGAAAGGAGCGCTGTTCGAGTCTATATCGTGTCCACATCAGTGTCCCTGTGATATGGAGCTTCCGCTACGACGTTATTCCACTGCCACGTAGTTGTTCGAGTTGAGGCCCCTTTATGTTCACTAAATAATGTACATATTGTTCCGCCGCACCAAGTGTGCCGCTTGGCCTCGACCACTGTTGTAATATGAACTCTGTTCCGCTAGCATCAATAAAGCGGTTGTTTTCTGTACCAATATGTTGTGTGTTGCCAGAAGACATGATCTCTGGGCTGGCAATGCAGGGTAAACCGGTCGCTCTGAGCTGGGGTGCCACAACGGTTGGTATCAGAGCCGCGCTGACTGTAGGCCACGCTAGACTATGACGTGTTAACTGGATGCTAGACACGAGTAAATGTGAGTGTCGATAGCAGTTATACCTGGTTGTTGCATTGTAGTCATTTGATTATTATTTTTATGCTAACCTGTTAATGGTTGTGAGTGTAGATGGCTCCGGTGCCGTATCCGTGCCAGTTGCAGTTGATGCCATACACGTCACCGCACCTTCTCCGCAACGTGTGGCGTCGGCTGTACCCTCACGGAGACGAACCAGTCTACCGTGTGTACCGGGAGCGTCTAGCAGACTCAGTGTATGAGTATCACGCAGTGGTTACTCTACGCACCAGTTCCGATTCCGGCTCTTACACTCGCACTTCTCGGAGCGGTTACGCCTCCACCGCTTCTCAGGCTGTCCAGTTTGCCGCATTTGAGGTCCTTGTCGAGCTTCGTTATACCGAGGTTCAAATGCAGCAACACCCAGGATTCTATTACTACCCATCTCTGCACGACAACGGTCATGTCCGTTTTCCTCTCGTTAACCCGGAGTCTGATAGTGTTGCTAGCCATCTTGCTCGCTATATCACTGCTAGCTATCTGATGATCCACGAGCTGGCTCGAGAGCTGACTCATGCCCGTACTGCTTTAGCCGCTACCTTGGTCACTACTAGATCCACCACTACTCCATCCTCACTGGGATTTACCCCTTATGTCCCAGTTAGCTCTAGCTCCCCTATTTCGCCGGTTACATCCTCGAGTAGCACAGGCGTTCCGGCCGTGAACCCTCTCAGTACTCCTGCCGAGTGGGTCTCACTTCTTGCTACTCCTGCAGCCCCGATGCTTCATCCTACCCCTGCCCCTGAGGGAGAGCCCTCGAGGCAGCGTCGTCGTGTTACCTTTAACCCGGAGGTTTCCGTTAACCACGTTAGTTCGGGATCTGAGACCGCTTCAGGGGAGGACACCGCAGCACCAGCAGAGCAGTAGTGTATTTGAGTATTCGCAGTCGTCTAGATGGTGTACGGATGTAGTTGTACGAGTCATGATGCTTCATGTATGAGTCTATGTATAATTATGATGGGACTTTAATCGCCGTATTCTCTTCGCTCTTTTGTCTTTTTCGAGAATTGTTGCTGGCTTTTCCCCAATTTTATTCTTGGATGTCTCTCATCTCGATTTCGTTGCCTTGGGAAAAATACTCAATAGGATGACGCGGGGAGGCGGCAGTAGCAACGTTCGTGAGGGAACTCCTGTTCGTCGTTCCGCACGACAGGCAGGATATTCTCCCGAGCCGTACGTTCAGCCACCACCTCCTCTGCCTGATCCTCCCTCCACCGAGCAAGTTCTGCGTATGTTTGAAGAAAAAAGGAACAATGATCTGATTGAAATATTGAGAAGTGTGCAAGCTATAGTTGGACAAAATGGAAATCAGAATGGTCATCACTCAAAGCTGTCAGATTTTCAGAGGACCAATCCACCCAATTTCAGTCAGGTTGTTGACCCATTGGATGCGGACGATTGGTTGCGCACCATGGAGAAAAAGCTTGAGATCGCCCGTACTGAAGGAAATGATAAAGTCCCATTTGCAACCCATTACCTTGAAGGCGCAGCTGCCATATGGTGGGAAAATACAAAAGCCATGTGGGCGATTGATGAGGAAGTCACCTGGGAAAAATTCAAGGATAAGTTCCGCAAATATCACATCCCTACTGGAGTTATGAAGGCCAAGCAGCGTGAATTTCTCGCGCTTGTCCAAGGAAATCAATCTGTGGCCGAGTATCTGCAAAAATTCAATCATCTGGCCCGTTACTCTCTGTATGACATAGCCACCGAAGAAAGGAAGATGGACAGATTTCTTGGAGGTTTAAGTCCGCAACTTCGGTGTGCTCTCAGTATGTTTGATTTCACGGATTTCCAAACTCTGGTAGACAAGGCATTCATTGCTGAACGGGAACACAAGCTTATATTAGATAATAGGCCTGTTAACGACAACAAGCGCAAGTTTGAGCCAAAGAAGGATGGGCAACCTATGCAAAAGGCTCGTACCTGACAGCAGACTCAGGTGGAATACCGGCCAAATTGGTAGCAGAATGTTAACAAGACCACCACTCAAGTCAAGAATGTTGTGGCCAATCCAATGCATGAGGAGCGGCAACGCAATAATTCTTGTTTCACTTGCGGGCAGCCTGGACATTATGCCAAACAGTGCCCCAAGAACCACAAGGTGAATGCACTAAGTAGGCCACAAGTCAACTTTATGGAGTCAGGGCCAACCCAGCAAAACTTCACTGGGCACGTGAATCATATCTCCGCCGATGAATCCCAAGAGAAGCCAGAAGTCGCCATTGGTATGTTTTCTATTAATGACATACCTGCAGTAATTTTATTTGACTCTGGGGCTTCCCATTCTTTTATTTCTCGGAGTTTTGCCGCCCAAAACAATTTTCCTTGCACAATTTTGGGCAAAAATATGCTGGTACAAACCCCGGGATCTATAATCAAGAGCAATCTAGTCTGCCGTGATCTGGAGATCAATATCAACGGGGTCCACTTTCCAACAGCTCTGATAATCATTGAGTCTGAACAGTTGGATATTATATTGGGAATGAATTGGCTGACCAAATATCAAGTTTGTATAAACTGCGCAACCCGAGAAGTCAATTTAACCAGTCTGAATGGGCAGCTCACCAAATTCTATGCTCGCAAGCATATACCCAAGCCAGAATTAGTGTGCACTACTGTGGTCGAATTGGAATTTATTCCTGTGGTCAGTGAGTACCCTGATGTGTTTCCAGAAGAACTGCCAGGCATGCCACCAGATCGGGAACTGGAATTTGCCATAGATCTTGTGCCCGGAACCGCACCATTATACAAGAAGTATTACCGGATGCCCTCATCAGAATTAGTGGAACTAAAGAAACAACTTGACGAATTACTCCAGAAAGGTTATATTCGTCCCACCTCTTCACCGTGGGGGTCACCTGCAATCTTCGTGGGTAAAAAGGATGGCAGTCTCCGTATGTGCATAGATTATCGCCAGCTGAATGAGGTCACCATCAAAAATAAATACCCACTGCCAAGGATTGATGATCTGTTCGATCAGCTCAGTGGGGCTAAAGTATTCTCAAAAATCGATTTACGGACCGGGTATCATCAGCTCAAGATTAAAAGGGAAGATATTCCTAAGACCGCATTCACTACACGATACAGTCTTTACGAATATACTGTGATGTCCTTTGGTCTCACCAATGCCCCTGCCTTCTTCATGCATATGATGAACAAGGTGTTCATGGACTTCCTCGACAAATTTGTGGTAGTCTTTATCGACGACATCCTCATTTACTCCAAGAGTGAAGAAGAGCATAAGGATCACCTCCGGGCAGTGCTACAACGGCTCCGCAACCATCAGCTATACGCCAAGTTCAGTAAGTGCGAATTTTGGCTCAAGCAAGTTGGGTTTCTCGGGCATGTACTATCCGCCGAAGGAATAGCCGTGGACCCGAGCAAAGTAAAGGATGTGCTCGATTGGGTACCGCCCACGACTGTAACACAGATCCGGAGTTTCCTTGGATTAGCTGGTTACTATCGTCATTTCATTGAAGGGTTTTCCAAAATTGCTAAACCTATGACGGAACTTCTTAAAAAGGATACAAAGTTTGAGTGGACCAAGGACTGTGAGAAGAGTTTTTATGAGCTAAAGACGCGTCTGACAACCGCACCCGTATTGACTCTTCCAGACATTTATCGCAGCTTCGACGTGTACTGCGATGCCTCCAGACAAGGTATTGGTTGTGTATTGATGCAAGACGGCAAGGTAGTAGCCTATGCATCACGACAACTACGACCACATGAGGGAAATTATCCTACTCATGATTTGGAATTGGCTACAGTGGTTCATGCATTAAAAATTTGGAGACACTATCTCATTGGAAAAAGGTGCCAAATTTTTACCGACCACAAAAGCCTCAAGTACATCTTCACTCAGCCAGATTTAAATCTCCGTCAGCGAAGATGGTTAGAGTTGGTCAAGGATTATGACCTTGGAATAAATTACCATCCAGGCAAGGCCAACGTTGTTGCCGATGCACTCAGTCGAAAGCCCGTCAGCTTAAATGTCATGTTAAAGTCATTGCCTACCGAACTTCAGGAGGAGATCGCTCAGCTCAACTTGGTCATCGTGGATGCTGACCTCACTAATATTTTGGAAGTTACCCCCACACTTGAGATGGAAATCCGCAAGGCCCAGCCAGATGATGCCAAGCTACAAAAACATGCAAGGTAGCCCCCAGATTTCTTCAAGGACAACTTCGGTACCCTCCGATTCCGTGGACGAATTTGTGTACCAAATCAATCGGACTTGAAGAGGAAAATCTTGTCAGAAGCACACGAATCCTCGTATTCCATTCATCCGAGAAGTACGAAAATGTATGAAGACCTTAAACAAATATTCTGGTGGAATGGGATGAAGAAAGACATTGCCTATTTTGTAGCCTGTTGCGACATATGCAACAAGGTGAAAGCAGAGCATCAGAAGCCAGCCAGACTTCTCCAACCACTGCCAGTTTCAAATGGAAATGGGATGATGTTTGCATGGACTTCATCACGGGATTGCCTAGGACTCAGCGAGGCCAAGACGCAATCTGGGTTATAGTGGACACCCTAACCAAGGTTGCTCATTTCATCTCGGTCAGCACCAGATACAGAGCAAATGAACTGGCGCAACTGTATGTATCCAGAATCGTTAGTCTGCATGGGGTAGCCCGGACTATCACTTTCGACCGAGGTTCTTTGTTTACCTCCGCTTTCTGGTCCCGCCTCCATCAAGCCTTGGGGACAACACTAAAATATAGTACTACTTATCACCCCCAGACGGACGGTCAGACAGAGCGAGTAAATCAAATACTCGAAGATATGTTGCGAGCCTGTGTGCTAGCCAACGGGGCGAACTGGGAAGATTGCTTGCCATACGCCGAGTTCTCGTATAACAACAGTTTCCAGACCAGTCTAAAGATGTCGCCCTATGAAGCTCTATATGGTCGTAAGTGCCGCACTCCTCTAAATTGGTCTCAAGCTAGAGATAGCCATATCTTCGGAACCGATCTCATGATGGAAGCCGAGAAACAAGTCAGGGAAATCAGAGACCGACTGCAATTGGCCAAATCCCGTCAGAAGAGTTATTATGATGCAAAGCACCGGCATGTCAGTTTTGAACCCGGAGAACATGTGTACCTCCGAGTCACTCCTATGAAAGGAGTTAAGCGATTTCAGACTCGTGGAAAGCTGGCACCCAGATTCATTGGTCCATTCTCAATTATGTCTCGAGTGGGTACGGTTGCATACCAACTGGAACTACCCCCGGAGTTGTCAGAAATACACAATGTGTTCCATGTTTCGCAATTGAGACGATGCATATCCCCGCCTGAGAAAAGGACTGCAATGGCTGAGATAGAATTGGCAAAGGATTTAACTTATGAAGAAAGACCGTCCAAAATTTTGGATCAAGTGGAAAGGGTCACTCGCAGCAAAGTCAGAATTTTTTTCAAAGTTCAGTGGGAGCATCACACCGAGTCAGAAGCAACTTGGGAGCAGGAAGAGTTCCTTAAGAGTCAGTATCCAGAGTGGTTTTCCCAAGCAACCGAATCTCGAGGACGAGATTATTCTAAGTGGGGGAGGTTTGTGATAGCCTGGTTTTTTCCCTTTCTTATTTGCTTGATATTTCATTTGAAAGTTTTTGAAACTTGGAGTTTCTGAATCTTTTCATTTGGACTTAAACACTTGGGCATCCTTGGCTTTCACGCAAGTGTTCACTTCTCTCCCAAACCATCACTTCACTTCTGATCCACCACAAAATAACCTTTGGAATATTTTTCTTAAATGAAAAATATTCATTTTCTCTCAAAAACCCTAAGCCAGATCTGTTTGCTTCAAGGCAACCCTAATTGTTATGGCTCAGAAAATTCTAAGATAATTCAAAAATATTCTTGGGACCCTAGGGCACCTACCTGAGCAAAAATATTTGATCACTTTTTGGAATATTTTTGCTACAAAAAATCTTTTCTGTTCTGGACAGAAATGGTGATTTCTACAGCAACTACCATTTTACTTGCTCCATTTGACCTGAACTTTCTTGTGCATCTTTACCTTAGTAACTTATAACTAGCCTCCAAAGCACAGCCCCAAACTCCCAGCCATTTGACCACAGTAACATCACAAAGGTACTGACCAGAAACTTACCTGGCTTGTAAAATCTTCTCTACTGCACCTGGATCCAAACCAAACCGTGGTAAACTTCAAAACTACCACAAACAACATGCCAGACATGATTTTTGGACGAAGGCTGGCCTGAGGAGAAAGTTCGCGCGGTGACCACGCGTGTCCACGATGCCAGGCATGCGTGTCGACACGCTCTGGGTGACGCCGAGCGCTCTGTTCGAGCGTGCTCGCTTCCCCCGCCTCCCCAACCATGCCAAACCCCGCCACCATCATTGTCTCGACGTCCTTAACTCCTCCCTGGCATTCGCCGACGCCGGAGCTCGCTGCAGCGAGCACGGGCAAGGTCCAGCCAGCCCAACAGTGCGGAGCGCACTGTGCTCATCGCCATCCCCTTGATCCTGTGCTCGTCTCCGCTCGCCCACAGTGGTTGCGTGACCTCCGTCGCCTTCTCCCCCTCTCACTGACGCTGCTCGTCGCCGGGCGCCGTGGACAGGTGTCCACCGGCGGAGCCCGAAGCACCCTCGCCGCTCGCCTATAAATAGAGCCACCCCCAACCTCCTCGAGCACCATCCAGCACTCACACACACCCCACGATCGACTAGGAAGCCGTAGCCCGGCCGGGCAGGCCTCGGGCCGCCGTCCCCGAGCTCGAGCTCGCCGGCGATCCCCTCTGGTCGCCGCGGTAGCTCCAGTCCCTCCTAGGCCTGGGCGCCCCTCCAAGGCCTCCGCCTCTCTCCGGTGAGGCCATCTCGCCCACTTGGAGCCTCTGGAGTGACCTCTGCTCGCCGTCTTCCTCAACTCCGGCGACCTCCACGTTCTGCCTCCGCTTGCGAGCTAGTTTCCGACGCCATCCGACCACCCCTAGCCACGCTACGGGTACGGGCAGGTGCACCATCGTCCCCTCTCTCAATCCCTCCCTCTCGTTTGGGCCAAGGAGCCCTCGTCGCCGGCGAGAGCTCCGGCGAAGCCGCGGCCCTCTCTGTTTCTCTCTTCCTCTTCCCCCACCTGACTAGCGGGGCCCGCTAGTCAGCCACTCAGTACACGCGCGAAGCGGTACGAGTGGTGGCGCCCCTGGACTTTACGCCTTCGATGTCACCCCCAGATGTTTCTTTTTATTCAAATTCATTTATATTCTAGAGAGCTTCAAACAATTTTAACATTTTAACCATAAGTCCAAATGAGATGATTCTTTTTGCGTTGTGTTCTTTGAAAGGAAATCTAACAGCTCACCAAAGATGAGATTTTTCTGAGCCGTTTAGAATTTCTGGTGAATTTCAGAAGTGTTCTTGATATTTTGTTTTTGTGTTTAAAATTATTTTCAGAAGGTGAGGCTTGTCTTGAGGATCACCAGGAGGCTTGTGAACCTCATCTGCACTAAGGCAAGCCAAAGCAACATTTTTATAATGCCATTTCAATATTTGTGATTTTCTCACTTAAATGAAATGATTAACCCATGCATTTAAATAATTATTGAATTATTTGTATTCTGTTAAGTATTGGTCAGTTGTTATGCTTGATTTACAGAATAGTTGAAACTAGTTTAAGTGGCTAAAGCAAGTTAAAATTTATTTGAGGTGATGTTAGAAATAATTTTGTTATGCATGTTAGTAATTATTTAAAGCTTTTTGTTTGCATTCTTAAATTGATAAAAATTTGTTAGAAAATATTCTGTTAAATACTTGTTTAATCATATTACTTGTCTTACAGAATGTTTGAACCCAACTTAGTGATAAAGAAATTAAGAGTTGTTGATAATGATATCTTTTGGTCAAGCATATGAAAAATTTATCGGAGTTACTTTCTTGCGTAGGAAATTAATAAAACTTGTTGCAAAATATTTTGGTTAAGTTGTGAATCATTTTGAGCAAGTAGAGTAATATGAGTTGTTGATGTTTATGCTTGGTGTGCATATGGATGACGTCGGTCATTTTTATCAATATGTGATGCATGTGTTGTTTTGCATTTCATGGCATGCTATGACACCGGTCATTTTTAGTTTAAAGTTAATCCTGAATATAACTCAACTTGAATATACCGTTGACTGGGTCATGGTGCCGCTGAATGGAGTTTCTTTCCAGTGCAACCACATTTGCCTTGTGGGAAGGCCTTGATTCGGTCCATTGACACGGCCTCTGGTCGGTGCCTCCATCTAGGGAAGATTATGTCGTGTTTGCCCTGGCCCGGTAAGCACACATAATCTTGTGTGCTCGTTGATGAGATTATGGTACCAAGTCCCCGAGTGGGAGTGTTTTGACCACGACGGTGGTCGGGGTGTCTTTTGTAGACACGGGGCCACCCAGGACCAACCCGTTGGGGATTTGGGTCGAAGTGGCCGGGAGAGTGCTAGGCAATGGAGGGGTTTTGTCAGAATGCCATTGGTCCACCCGAATGGGAATGCGAGGCCATGGGTTCCATGGTGTGGGTACAGTGTGCTACCTCTGCAGAGTGTATAATCTATTGATAGCCGAGTCCACGGTCACGGACACCTCGTACTAGGTCCCACTATGAGTCAACGTTTAATAAAAATTGCACACTAAGCTATGAACTTTGCATTGTCAATGGATGGCAGAAAGGCCATCGAGGTATTTGGGACCAAATGATGGTCGTGGTTGTGATCGCCGTAAGGATCACGAGTTGTTCTTGAGAAATACCACTATGGTGGTGTGTTTGTGGTCCAGAGATGATCACAGTTGGTAAGCTGTCCTGAGGGACGTTCGGCTTGATCACAACATGTTGACATATAATGTTGCATTATTAATAATTGGTTAAATATCATGATATTGTTTGTCATTATGATTATGCTTGTTGTGAGCTTGCAAGTACATTCAATGTATTGACCTGGCGTGTCATGCCAGATTTCAGGAAAGTCTCGTTGGAAAGGAGCGCTGTTCGAGTCTAGATCGTGTCCACATGAGTGTCCCTGTGATATGGAGCTTCCGCTACGACGTTATTCCGCTGCCACGTAGTTGTTCGAGTCGAGGCCCCTTTATGTTCACTAAATAATGTACATATTGTTCCGCCGCACCAAGTGTGCCGCTTGGCCTCGACCACTGTTGTAATATGAACTCTGTTCCGCTAGCATCAATAAAGCGGTTGTTTTCTGTACCAATATGTTGTGTGTTGCCAGAAGACATGATCTCTGGGCTGGCAATGCAGGGTAAACCGGTCGCTCTGAGCCGGGGTGCCACAGGGGGGGCTAGAGGGATGGCCGGTGCGGCGGCAGACCGGCGGTGGGGAGTGGTTTTGGGGAGGGCAGGCCGGCCGCGGGCGACGGGGGCTGGCGGTTCGGACGGTGGTGGCTGGCGGCTCAGGGGGGGTGGAGTTTGATGATAAACTGGAGGCCCTTGATTTCGTATCCAACGGCTGGAAAATCTAATGACCAGAGATGAAAAAGTCAGTCAACTGACGTGTAGTCTCACCCCGCACGTACACATGCACGTACGCAAGACACGCACGCATGTAGGCGTGTAACACTGACACGTACACACGCACGCATGCTGGCGTGCAACACTGACACGTACACATGCACTCACGAACACACGCACGTACGCACCCATGCATGCAACACTGAAACGTACCCTTGCACGCACGCAACACTCGCACGCCTGCATTGACACAGCACACGACGCAAGACACACGCTCAACCTATACGTGCATGCATCCTTTGTTAAGGACATGGATTGTTACGGGTATTAATCAATCTTATCTATGATAAGCAGAACATTGATGTTTGCAGCGGTCTTTATGAATCACAACGTATCGAACGGGCTATCAACATAGTAGGCTTATCTACATGAAAAAGATGACGTCACACTCAATGAACAATCATCGGTTTATGAAATGCCCGCTTCTGACTGCCCTGGCCCACCAAAGGTTCCTCTGCTGTGCGCTGCCTGCGTTGGGTCACTGACATGCAGGCCATGCACCCAAAGAGCCCACACGTCAGTGGAAGAACGGCGCGGTGTCCTAGGTCAGAGTCGAGGGCGCCACTCGCGGCACGCCCGGCTGAACACGCCTCCGTGCCGCATTCAAACGCCTCCATGAAACGCCCGTGTGGAAGCCGAGAAACCCACTCTGGACACACGTCCGTTCATGACCGGGCCGGTGTTAAACGCAACGCCGCCCGAGCTCCTCCCGTCCGCTGTCTATTTAATCTCCTATTTAAACGAGGCCAAACGCCGGCCAAGAATCGCACACCTCCGCCGCTCCCCTATCTCCTCCACCATTTTGTCCACTCTTACAATGGCTTACGAAGAGTAGTTATTCCGCATCCAAGCCGGCTGCGTAGCCCGCCGGATACGAGCTATGCAGCTCGCTGATCCACCTCCCTCCCCTCGCCTGATGGAGCCAGTTGCCGCCCCAAGCCGGCGCGCGGTTCAGCAACTCGCCGCTCCAGGCCAGCTCGACGAGGAGCGGCACACGGGCGTCGTTGCTGCCGTCCACGCTGCCGCCTCGTACCGCGTCTCCTGTTTCTGTGGCCGAGACTCCCATGCCGGCGCGCCATGCAAGCAGCAATAGAAGCCGGGTGCGCGGAGAGCGACGAGTCGGCGGTCAGCGCCTCCGCGTCCGCCGCCATCATCGAGGAGAAGTAGAACACGGGAGGCCGCCGCTGCTTGGGTCCCATGAAGGCCAACGCGGAGGCGACGCCGGCGTACACAGCAGGTGTCTTGCCGGATCCTTTTGTTGCGAGGACCTTCTTCGACCCTGCATGGGCTCCACGGAAGAGGGGAATGTTAGGATGAACTCGAGCCGGTGCCGGCCATGGCAAAGTAGTGGCCGGTGATGAACTCGAACTGGTCTCGGCCACCATCATCTTCGGCACCAGCCAATGATATTAGTTGGGCAGTGGGGAAGCGAGCCGTCCTTTGCGCTGAAGCATATACCTCCGGGGCTCCCGGCAGTCCGGTGATCGTGCTGCCGGACATGAGGAACACAAATCGATCAGCGGGCGACCATTTAGGCCAGGTATTATATACCTGTGCTGTCCAGAACTAGCACCGCGTAGTTCATTTGAATGTAATGAAATCCGTCATGTTTGTATGAAAATCCGGTATTTATATGATTTCCGTTGTTGTTTATATGAAATATCAGTTTGTCTACTGTCACGACCGGTTTTTCAATAAAATATTTATTGAGAGACCAATCCCTTTTACGGACCAGTAAAGAAGAATTCCTTCTCACTGGTAGACAATATCTTGGTCACAGAAGAAAAAAAATACCAGGAGTACTGAATATAATACAAGGTTGAGCGGAGACTGCTCAACAATTTATTACATGAACGCCGATAAAACATACCGGCGGATAGGGTGGCATAACTACTAACTCACGATAACAACGAGGGTGGAAATATCACCGCGAAGTGGGTGATATGACTCCTGAAGACTACAGCTCTTCGAGCGTCGGAGTGAGGCTTGAGGAGACTTATTGCGGGTGGCGGAAGTGTATATAATACAAGTGACCAATATCCGGGATCGCACAGGGCTGACTGGGACTCCTCTAGGCGTCGGACGCACTATCAAACTCTTCATCCAAGAGATCGCCTTCGTCAACATCTGGCCAAATCAACAAGCCAGGTGAGTACTATGAAAGTACTCGCAAGACAGTTCGGACATAAGATATAACAAATGTAAACATGAAGCATAAGAACGGAATAACGAGTGCGTTCAAACATAGAGACAATATTGCATGGGGAAATAACAGAGAAGTCGGGCGGTAGTCCTCCCGAAATCCCAAAATAAAATACTGGGTGCCAAACGAGGGTCTGAATGACTCCTCGAGAGGAAACTGCAAGAATAGTAATACCGGTGCCAAACGAGGGTCTGAATGACTCCTCGAGAGGAAACTGCAAGAATAATAATGCCGCAGTCGGGCGTCAGGACGACACCACATAAAGGGCTTATAACAGAAAATAAAGGCAGTGCGTGCCACAGTCGGATGTCTGAGCGACATCACATAAAGGGCTTATAAAAGATAAATAAATGACAAGCATGCCGCAGTCGGACGTCTGAGCGACATCACCTAAAGGGCTTATATCAAAGTAAATAATCAATATGCCACAGTCGGACGTCTGAGCGACATCACATAAAGGGCTTATAAAAGATAAATAAATGACAAGCATGCCGCAGTCGGACGTCTGAGCGACATCACCTAAAGGGCTTATATCAAAGTAAATAATCAATATGCCACAGTAGGACGTCTGAGCGACATCACATAAAGGGCTTATAACTTAACATCCGATTAGCTCAGGAATTTAAATCATATCCAGAGAATAATCAGGCACGAGATAAATAACCGGGTTAGTCCATCCACAGGAATGACGTTCAGCCAAGATTACTACTCTAGCTTACTTACCAGAAGGAAGAATATACCACGATGGTTATGACATAGACATGGATACGCTGATCACGATACTTGGCTATGGATAAGATGACTCGAAAGGATTTGACTCTGCAGAGTTTGTACTTTAACCACAGCCAACGGATTTCTGTAGTCACGGGGACTAGTTCCGTTTACGGTGTTTTGGAAGAAACACATCTAACCAGTACACACCCATTCAACATTTCCGAAGCCAGGAATCACCCTCGGCAACGTTCAAGAAAAACCTTGAGACGGGGAGGCTACAACCTCGCGTAGCATGGGATCAAATTTCTATACGCGCGCTCTAAGGGGTGCCCCCCTCTCGGTCCCAACCGGAAACACCCATGCCCCCTGACCGGATGACTGGCTTTAATCCAGGGCCATGGAACCATCATCCCGGCCCCTCTGTTTGGTGTGTACACGGAAAGAGGTTACCAACTTACTAAACCGCATTCTGGCAGAAAACATGTGGTAGCACGGAAGGGGGAAGAACGATGACGTGACTCCGTCCACGTTAACGTCGGAATTTGCCTGATGACGCAAGGCTGGTATGCTACAATAGTACCACCTTGATGCCCTTCATGTCACCACATGATTAGGCCATCTCTCACCAGAGATCATCGCAACTTTGGAACATGCGGGTAGTTGCCTCACAAGCAACGAGGTACTCACTGACACTCATATGGCACGCACAACCTCTTACGCAAACATGCAAAAACACCTATCATATCAAAGGTTCAAACATGCTTGCCTGGTTCGGAGAAGTCGGAGTCTAGCTCGGCGAAGTTCGCGGCTCCGTCACGTTTTCCGGAACCTACGGCATAACGAAAACGGGCACTAACGTGAAAACCAACGCACGCATAAAAACTTCTCCAAATTTTTTCCAAATAAATCCCATAAAAAACTAGGCAAAATTATAAGATTGTCAGAAAAAGAATCATTCAAAAATCACATTTTATTAAAAAGTTATAAAGGTTTCTGTCCAGGGACTCATTTGTAATGAAACAGAGAAGTTCCAGGGGCTTAATTGAGAAAACAGAAAACGCTTCGGAAAGAAACGCGCCAGCTCAAAGGGAAGACGTAGTTGCCCGAAGGCGCCAACAGAAAACGTTTCGAGGGAGAAGAGAATAAAGGATGACAGGGGGGTCCACATGTCAGGTTTAAAAAAGTTCGCCGGCGCCCGAAGACTGCGGTGGTCGCCGGCGTCGAACCACGGCGAGACAGGGAGATCGGAGTGTACCAAGAGCTTCAGCGTGTCCTTCCGCGTCGGTGGGTGGTGGACTCGACCGACGGAGAGCACCACGTCGACGGCGACACTTTCTCCGGCGGACGGCGGCTCGGGTGATGGTGGAGAACCCCGGTGGTGAGCTGCAAACCTCGAATTGAAGCGCGGGTCAGAAGGAGGGATGCACTAGAGAGCTACTGGCAAGAGATGGGAGGCAGATGTGCACGCACGGGAGCGAATCGAGCTGGATCCCGTGGCGGGTCGCGGCGGCCGGAGTCGGGGAAGAAAGCTCCCTCGGGGCTCTTCTAGTGGCTTGGTGTGGTCTAGGTGGTGTGGGTTCGAGTTGAAGCTCGGGGCCTCTATTTATAGGCGGATCGAGGGGGCGGCCGTGAACGGGAAATCTCCGGCGAGCGATTACGGCGAGCCAGTGGTTGAGCAGGGGGTTTGAGTGGCCAGGCAGCATCAAGGAGGTTTACTGGTGCCGTTCCACTGCTAAACTGGGTCGGGCTTGGCGTAATGGCGCTGGTCCTCGACGGTGCGGCCGCACGGGCACGACGGCGGCAGAGAGCGCGCTCCGCGCCCAGCGGTTCACAACAAGAGTGGCAGCGCATTCTGGGGAGTGGGTGGCCACGCGGCGATCTCCGGTGGCTTGGGCGGCGCTGGGTGGCGCCGTCTGCGCCGCGCCTCTCTCTGGCGGCCGCAAAGCCGCCGCTGGCGTCGGTCACGGGGCGGCGCACCTCCTCCAGCTCGTCGCCGACGTCCGCAAGCGTCCAGGCGCTCGTGCGGTGTAGGGACAAGGGGGAGGGGACGGGGAGCAAGGCGCCAACGCGGCACTGTCGAGATCGACGACAGTTTCTGAAGAAAACGAAAGTAGATCACTGAACTGTATTTCTGAATCTCTGAACTTGACATTGACAATGCTCTGCAGGTGTTCGACAGAATGATTTGGTATGAAGAAATTTTTTCCTGGGGCTGGGACTTGGTGAGGTGACCACTCAATGCACCCAGGGGCTGCCTGATTTTTCTCAGAATTTTTGGAGAAGGATTTGAATGAATTTCATCAAATTTGGCAAATCTGGTCCAAACTTGCAGCAAGTATAGTTTGAAAAATTTGAACTGAGGACCAGTGGATCTTCATGGATCTTGGTTGAGGGTTCAAAGGACTAGGATGGGAAAAAGGTTTGGGGGCAAAAATCAAAACAGAAATGGTAGCTCCTTTGTAAATCTCCAAGGGCTAGAATAGAAGGCAGAAATTGTTTTGATAAGATTTAAATGGAAGAATAATCATATGGGGAGGTTCAACTTGCTGTATTTGATGCAAATCATGATCCAAAGGTGAGGGAAGGTTTAGGAGAGGGAATTTACCCTTGGGTCATGGCAAGAGGAATTTTTGAAAGTGGCAAAGGATCATTCCAAAAGCTATAGGGCCTTTTTCAAAGAAATTTTTAAAAGGCATTTTTCCAAGAGAAAAACATTTTGGTTTGAGTCCAAATAAAAGAGGAAAACCTCCAAGACCAAAATCAAGTTTTGAGTGAATCCAAAAATGAAGCACTAGTCATAAAAGAAAATGTTTTGAGAGGGAGAGTTCTTTTAGAAGAAAAGTTCAAATCACCTCCCTCAAAACAAGGAAAAGTTTTGAAAAAGCCAAATAAAATTTTGGGTGTCACAACACCTACCCCCTTAGGAAAAATCTCGTCCTCGAGATTTCAGCTGATCCTCAAATAGATATGGGTATTCTGTCTGAAGAAAATCTTCCCTTTCCCATGTAGCTTCATCCTCAGTGTGGTTGCTCCACTGCACTCTGAAATTTTGTTGTTGTTTTCTGACGGGTCCTCCTTTCAGACTCTTCGAAAATCTTTACTGGCCTCTCTCTGTAGGTGAGGTCTGGTTGTATATCAATGCTCTCCTGAGATACATGCTTCTCCGGGCTACTCACACATTTTCTCAATTGTGAGACGTGGAATACGTCGTGGACGTCTGACAGCTCCTTGGGTAGGTCTAGTTGGTAGGCTACCGTGCCTCTTTGTGCAATTATACAGAATGGTCCAATAAATCTCGGGGCTAGCTTCCCCTTAATTTTGAACCGTTGCAAGCCCCTCATAGGAGACACTCGTAGGTATACGGAATCACCGGGTTCAAAGCTGACCTCACGATGTTTTTGATCGTAGTAGCTCTTTTGTCGGCTCTGTGCTGTCTTGAGTCTGTCCCTGATCTGCTTAACTTTCTCCTCGGCCTCTTTAAGCATGTCTGGGCCGAAGATATGGCTGTCACCGGTTTCTGACCAATTCAGTGGGGTACGACACCTCCGCCCGTACAATGCTTCAAAGGGTGCCATTTGCAAGCTGGCTTGGTAACTGTTGTTGTAAGCAAACTCGGCATACGACAAACTCTCTTCCCAACTGGACCCATAGGTGAGCACACAGGCTCTCAGCATATCCTCTAGGATTTGGTTCACACGTTCCGTTTGTCCATCAGTCTGAGGGTGGTACGCTGTACTGAAAGCTAGCTGCGTGCCCAGAGCTTGTTGCAGGTGATCCCAAAATTTGGAGACAAATTGTGTGCCTCGGTCGGATATTATAGTCTTTGGGACTCCATGTAAACAAACTATACGGGAGAGATAAAGTTTGGCCAGTCTTTGTGTGGAGTAGGTAGTCTTCACGGGAATGAAATGAGCAACCTTGGTTAGTCGGTCTGTGATGACCCATATGGCGTCATTTCCGCGTTGTGATTGGGGTAATCCGACAATGAAGTCCATTCCTATTTCATCCCATTTCCACTCCGGTATCCTGTTTGGCTGGAGTAGCCCTGCTGGCTTTTGATGCTCGGCCTTGATGCGCTGACATGAATCACAACAAGCAATAAATGTGGCTATATCTCTTTTCATACCGTGCCACCAAAATCTTTCCTGAATGTCCTTGTACATTTTGGTTCCTCCAGGATGGATCGAGTATGGAGCGGTGTGGCTTTCGGTTAGGATTTGTTGCTTGAGTTCCTCAATGTTAGGTACACAAAGTCTGTCTCCGTACCATAATATTCCTTCACTGTCTGTGACGAACTCTGAAGCCTTACCAATGTTCATTTTCTTCTTTATACCTTCGATGCTAGGATGTCCCTGTTGGGCCTTCTTAATTTGTTCCACTAGGGTGGGGTGTATCTCCAGATTTGATACGGTGCCCTCAGAGACTAACATCATGTTGAGCCTAGCGAACTCTTGCTGAAACTCAGGCCTCAAGTTTTGGGGACCGTCGTTGTCCGGGCTGGGGTTTCGACTAAGGGCATCAGCCACTACATTTGCTTTCCCTGGATGGTAGTGGATGCCGACATCATAGTCCTTGACCAATTCCAACCAGCGTCGTTGGCGTAAATTTAGCTCTGGCTGTGTGAAAATATATTTGAGGCTCTTATGGTCCGTATATATTTCACAGCGATTTCCCAACAGAAAGTGCCTCCACTCCTTGAGCGCATGTATGACTGCTGCTAGCTCCAAGTCATGTGTTGGGTAATTTTCCTCATGTTTTCGCAGCTGCCTGGAGGCATATGCGACAACCTTGCCATCTTGCATTAGTACACATACGAGGCCTTTCCGGGACGCGTCACAATATACTTCAAAACTCTTGTGTATGTCTGGCACGGTTAATACCGGTGCGGTTGTTAGCTTCTTCTTAAGTTCTTGGAAGCTTCTCTCGCATGCTTCCGTCCATACAAATTTCTTGTCCTTCTTGAGCAACTGTGTTATTGGTTTTGCCATAGTGGAGAATCCTTCAATAAATCTTCTGTAATATCCGGCCATTCCCAGGAAACTCCGCACATCTGTAACGTTGGCGGGGGGCTTCCAGTCAAGTATGGCTTTGACTTTTTCCGGGTCTACGGCCACGCCTTCTTGGTTTAATATATGGCCTAGGATACCAACCTGCCTTAGCCAAAACTCACATTTGGTAAATTTGGCGTACAACTGATGTTTCCTTAATTCTCCCAAAACAATTCTGAGATGCTCAGCATGCTCTTCCGGTGTCCTTGTGTATACCAGAATATCGTCGATGAACACCACAACAAATTTGTCCATGAATTTCATGAACACTTTGTTCATGAGGTGGACGAAATATGCGGGGGCGTTTGTTAGACCAAAAGGCATCACTGTGAATTCATATAATCCGTATCTGGAGGTGAATGCCGTTTTAGGGATATCTTCTGTCCGTACTTTCAATTGATGATATCCCGATCTCAAATCAATCTTTGAGAACACCTTGGCTTGTTTGAGCTGGTCAAACAAATCATTTATCCGTGGCATCGGATATTTGTTTTTGATGGTGACCATATTGAGGGCTCGATAGTCTATACACAGTCTCAGTGTCCCATCCTTTTTCTTGGCGAACAACACTGGCGAACCCCATGGTGAGGAGCTGGCTCGAATAAATCCTTTGTGCAATAATTCCTTTATCTGCTTCTTCAACTCCACCAATTCTGAGGGTGCCATTCTATAAGGTTTCTTATAGATGGGAGCGGTGCCAGGTGCTAGTTCGATGCTGAATTCTATCTCTCGGTCTGGTGGCATGCCTGGCAGTTCTTCAGGGAACACATCAGGAAACTCGCATACCACTGGAACTTTTCTCAGTTCTGAAATGTCCACTTTGTTCAGTCTTGGTTGCCGTGACCGTGGCCTTTCTTGAGCTGTAACCTTTATTTTCTTGCCATGATGGTGAGTGAGAATCACGGTCCGATTGAAGCAGTCAATGAATCCTTTGTTGGTGGTTAACCAGTCCATCCCTAAAATGACATCCAGTCCTTTTTTTTCCAACACGATGAGATTTGCTTGGAACTGTAGTCCTTCGAACTCAATGATTACTCCTTGGCAGTAGCTCTGAGCGATTTGCTTATTTCCGGGGGACTTGATGATCATAGTTTTTTCGAAGGGAAGTATCGGAAAACCATGTTGCAAAACAAAACTCTTCGAAACGAACGAATGGGAAGCTCCAGAATCAAACAAAACCGTGGCAGGTACTGTGTTGACAGGGAACGTACCGAGCACGATGTCTGGGGTATTCTGCGCTTCTTCCCTGGTCACATGGTTCAGGTGACCCTTCCTGTGGTTGTTGTTGGGATTGAAATTG
Organism: Triticum aestivum; assembly: GCF_018294505.1. NCBI lineage: Eukaryota > Viridiplantae > Streptophyta > Magnoliopsida > Poales > Poaceae > Triticum > Triticum aestivum. The sequence goes on along the minus strand of NC_057808.1, from coordinate 450,135,826 downwards.
TTGCGCTTGGGGGCTGGATTATTCCCACCATTGTTTGGCTTGGGGGCCGAGTTCCTCGGCTTTGGGCATTGTTTAGCATAGTGCCCTTCTTTACCACAAGCATAGCAGGTGACCCCTGGACGGTATGTGAACTCCTTGTCCCTGGCATGAAACTGTCTGACGGGTCTTAGATCAGTAGTCGTGGATTTCCTTGCTTCTGTCCTTGGAACCTCAGTCTTGCTTCGGTTGTTGCGAGCAAGAGCCGTCTTGTCCCTCTTTCGCTTACGGATATCTTCCAGACTACGGCGCTCATTTTCCAAGGTAATGGCCTTGTCAACCAGAGTTTTAAAATCCGGGAAAGTGTGTACAACCAGTTGGCATTTCAGTGCTGGTGCCAGGCCGTCCAGGAATTTTTCCATCTTCTTGCTCTCTGTCATGTGTTCGTCGTAGGCATAACAAGATAGCTGGGTAAACTAACCGTTGTATTCTGTCACTGACATGCCTCTTTGCTTGAGGTCGTCAAATTCTCTCTTCTTGATTTTTATGATGCTCCTGGGGATGTGTGCCCCACGAAAGCCTTCCTTGAACTCTTCCCAGGTGATGTTGTGTTCACTAGTATGCATGTGTAGGAAGTTTTCCCACCATGCTGCAGCTGCTCCAGTAAGGTAGTGTGGTGCATAAAGTACCTTCTCATGATCTGAACTCTGAGCAATAATCAGCTTCCTTTCGATGTCACGAAGCCAATCATCGGCTTCCAGCGGCCTATCAGTGTGAGCAAAAGTTGAAGGGCGAGTCTTCTGTAACTCAGATAACTTGGAATGCGGTTGATAGGGTTCACGGTGGTTTCCCATATTGATGACGTGATTCATCATCTCTTGGTGCTGTTGCTGGCTTTGTTCGAAGAGACGGCATACTTGAGACAAGGCTGCTTCGCTGTCTTGTTGACTGGACTGTCCCTGAGTGAAGTTGTTGCTAGTCTGTGTCCCATAAACTTCTTCTGGCTGATTGGGCATGGAGCGAGTCCACGGGCGAGACATTTTTCCAGTCTGGGGTATTATTTTGCAAAACCCATGAGAAGAACTGTGTAGCACAAGGAAAATCTTGCAAAGGCAACAATTTAAAAGACCTCAAGGTTTTTAAGAAAACATAAACGATTTTGCACGGAGAAGAACTGCTTAGCATATATCTTACACGTGAAAAGCAAACACACGATACAGCACTCAGGATGTGCGTACACAATCCTGACATGTTATTTAGACTAGCGTACTCCTCCGAAAAGCAGCAAACTAATATAAACTAGCGTACAGAGAAAACACATCATACAAGCAGACATAACGCGCGGCTACTCGGCGCTCTCAGTCGGAGATGGTGACGATGTCCTTCCCCTTGCCGAGGGCAAGACTCAGCGGTGCAGGAGATTCAACCTCCACCTCCTCTCTAGCTGGCTCCTGGCGCGCAACACTGCGCTGCGGTGATGGCGCGGGGGCGACAGGCGGTAGTGCGGGTGTGGCAGGCGGTGCAGCTCTGACTGGAGTAGGAGCGATGACTCGGTCGAACTCCTCAGTGGTAGGCAGACGACGAGCAGTGGCCAAAACGGCCGGTGCATAAGAGGCTGAAGACGAGACGAATGTCAGAGGCGGTGCTGTGAGGAGAAGCTCCTTCCTGCTGGCAGGACCGCCCCGGACTAAGTCCATGCGGGCAGCCACAAGATCGTCCACGAGGTTGTCGAAAGACTCCTCCAGAGCCTTGAGATACTCCACAACCATCTCGATGGCTTCATCTCATTCTCCCCGATGGCAGGCGAATGCATAGTGACTGGTATATGGCACATGGCATGGGAGGTAGCGGTAGCGGCGAGTCTTCATCATAGGAAGAATATCCCGAAGGCGAGCTATCGCCTCACGGGCAGCCATCTGCATGGCATGCCTCTCCGTAGGCATGGCCCTTCCCACAAAACGGAAGTGGCGAGCTGCAGAACGTCCTCCCTTGAATTGCACCACAGCTTGGTGCATAGACACGTCGTCACTGAGCTTGTGCTGGTAAAGTGTGAACTCCGGGCGAGTCGCTGGCCCCATCGCGAGCTTGGTGATGGAGACGAGGAGTTTGACAAACCCCTCGGGCACGTTCGTGAACACTCGAGTCTCACAGCTGCTGCCAGCCATCTACAAAAGTAGGCAAAAATTCTGAGTAGTCATGTCATAAATTTATGATGACCAACAGAAAATAGCTACAATTGCAAAATGCTGAAAAAGCACAAAAGACGCTAATAACCGATTAGCGATCACACCTAGTGGCTTCCAACAGTCAGCCTGGCTCTGATACCAAGCTTGTCACGACCGCTTTTTCAATAAAATATTTATTGAGAGACCAATCCCTTTTACGGACCAGTAAAGAAGAATTCCTTCTCACTGATAGACAATATCTTGGTCACAGAAGAAAAAAAAACCAAGAGTACTGAATATAATACAAAGTTGAGCGGAGACTGCTCAACAATTTATTACATGAACACCGATAAAACATACCGGCGGATAGCGTGGCATAACTACTAACTCACGATAACAACGAGGGTGGAAATATCACCGCGAAGTGGGTGATATGACTCCTGAAGACTACAGCTCTTCGAGCATCGGAGTGAGGCTCGAGGAGACTTATTGCGGGTGGCGGAAGCGTATATAATACAAGTGACCAATATCCGGGATCACACAGGGCTGACTGGGACTCCTCTAGGCGTCGGACGCACTATCAAACTCTTCATCCAAGAGATCGCCTTCGTCAACATCTGGCCAAATCAACAAGCCAGGTGAGTACTATGAAAGTACTCGCGAGACAGTTCGGACATAAGATATAACAAATGTAAACATGAAGCATAAGAACGGAATAACGAGTGCGTTCAAACATAGAGACAATATTGCATGGGGAAATAACAGAGAAGTCGGGCGGTAGTCCTCCCGAAATCCCAAAATAAAATACTAGATGCCAAACGAGGGTCTGAATGACTCCTCGAGAGGAAACTGCAAGAATAGTAATACCGGTGCCAAACGAGGGTTTGAATGACTCCTCGAGAGGAAACTGCAAGAATAATAATGCCGCAGTCGGGCGTCAGGAGGACACCACATAAAGGGCTTATAACAGAAAATAAAGGCAGTGCGTGCCACAGTCGGACGTCTGAGCGACATCACATAAAGGGCTTATAAAAGATAAATAAATGACAAGCATGCCGCAGTCGGACGTCTGAGCGACATCACCTAAAGGGCTTATATCAAAGTAAATAATCAATATGCCACAGTCGGACGTCTGAGCGACATCACATAAAGGGCTTATAA
>NC_057808.1:450132065-450132452 GCF_018294505.1 Triticum aestivum | reverse complement strand
GCGTCAGGACGACACCACATAAAGGGCTTATAACAGAAAATAAAGGCAGTGCGTGCCACAGTCGGATGTCTGAGCGACATCACATAAAGGGCTTATAAAAGATAAATAAATGACAAGCATGCCGCAGTCGGACGTCTGAGCGACATCACCTAAAGGGCTTATATCAAAGTAAATAATCAATATGCCACAGTCGGACGTCTGAGCGACATCACATAAAGGGCTTATAAAAGATAAATAAATGACAAGCATGCCGCAGTCGGACGTCTGAGCGACATCACCTAAAGGGCTTATATCAAAGTAAATAATCAATATGCCACAGTAGGACGTCTGAGCGACATCACATAAAGGGCTTATAACTTAACATCCGATTAGCTCAGGAATTTAAAT
>NC_057808.1:450104545-450131991 GCF_018294505.1 Triticum aestivum | reverse complement strand
CAAACGAGGGTTTGAATGACTCCTCGAGAGGAAACTGCAAGAATAATAATGCCGCAGTCGGGCGTCAGGAGGACACCACATAAAGGGCTTATAACAGAAAATAAAGGCAGTGCGTGCCACAGTCGGACGTCTGAGCGACATCACATAAAGGGCTTATAAAAGATAAATAAATGACAAGCATGCCGTAGTCGGACGTCTGAGCGACATCACCTAAAGGGCTTATATCAAAGTAAATAATCAATATGCCACAGTCGGACGTCTGAGCGACATCACATAAAGGGCTTATAACTTAACATCCGATTAGCTCAGGAATTTAAATCATATCCAGAGAATAATCAGGCACGAGATAAATAACCGGGTTAGTCCATCCACAGGAATAACGTTCAGCCAAGATTACTACTCTAGCTTACTTACCGGAAGGAAGAATATACCACGATGGTTATGACATAGACATGGATATGCTGATCACGATACTTGGCTATGGATAAGATGACTCGGAAGGATTTGACTCTGCAGAGTTTGTACTTTAACCACAGCCAACGGATTTCTGTAGTCACGGGGACTAGTTCCGTTTAAGGTGTTTTGGAAGAAACACATCTAACCAGTACACACCCTTTCAACATTTCCGAAGCCAGGAATCACCCTCGGCAACGTTCAAGAAAAACCTTGAGACGGGGAGGCTACAACCTCGCGTAGCATGGGATCAAATTTCTATACGCGCGCTCTAAGGGGTGCCCCCCTCTCGGTCCCAACCGGAAACACCCATGCCCCCTGACCGGATGACTGGCTTTAATCCAGGGCCATGGAACCATCATCCCGGCCCCTCTGTTTGGTGTGTACACGGAAAGAGGTTACCAACTTACTAAACCGCATTCTGGCAGAAAACATGTGGTAGCACGGAAGGGGGAAGAACGATGACGTGACTCCGTCCACGTTAACGTCAGAATTTTTCGGATGACGCAAGGCTGGTATGCTACAACAGTACCACCTTGCTGCCCTTCATGTCACCACATGATTAGGCCATCTCTCACCAGAGATCATCGCAACTTTGGAACATGCGGGTAGTTGCCTCACAAGCAACGAGGTACTCACCGACACTCATATGCCACGCACAACCTCTTACGCAAACATGCAAAACACCTATCATATCAAAGGTTCAAACATGCTTGCCTGGTTCGGAGAAGTCGGAGTCTAGCTCGGCGAAGTTCGCGGCTCCGTCACCTTTTCCGGAACCTACGGCATAACGAAAACGGGCACTAACGTGAAAACCAACGCGCGCATAAAAACTTCTCCAAAAATTTTCCAAATAAATCCCATAAAAAACTAGGCAAAATTATAAGATTGTCAGAAAAAGAATCATTCAAAAATCACTTTTTATTAAAAAGTTATAAAGGTTTCTGTCCAGGGACTCATCTGTAATGAAACAGAGAAGTTCCAGGGGCTTAACTGAGAAAACTGAAAACGCTTCGGAAAGAAATGCACCAGCTCAAAGGGAAGACGTATTTGCCCGAAGGCGCCAACAGAAAACGTTTCAAGGGAGAAGAGAATAGAGGCTGACAGGGGGGTCCACATGTCAGGTTTAAAAAAGTTCGCCGGCGCCCGAAGACTGCGGTGGTCGCCGGCGCCCGAAGACAGGGAGATCAGAGTGTACCAAGAGCTTCAGCGTGTCCTTCCGCGTCGGTGGGTGGTGGACTCGACCGACGGAGAGCACCACGTCGACGGCGACACTTTCTCCGGCTGACGGCGGCTCGGGTGATGGTGGAGAACTCCGGTGGTGAGCTGCAAACCTCGAATTGAAGCGCGGGTCAGAAGGAGGGATGCACTAGAGAGCTACTGGCAAGAGATGGGAGGCAGAGGTGCACGCACGGGAGCGAATCGAGCTGGATCCCGTGGCGGGTCGCGGCGGCCGGAGTCGGGGAAGAAAGCTCCCTCGGGGCTCTTCCAGTGGCTTGGTGTGGTCTAGGTGGAGTGCAGAGGTGGTGTGGGTTCGAGTTGAAGCTCGGGGCCTCTATTTATAGGCGGATCGAGGGGGCGGCCGTGAACGGGAAATCTCCGGCGAGCGATTACGGCAAGGCAGTGGTTGAGCAGAGGGTTTGAGTGGCCAGGCAGCATCAGGGAGGTTTACTGGTGCCGTTCCACTGCTAAACTGGGTCGGGCTTGGCGTAATGGCGCTGGTCCTCGACGGGGCGGCCGCACAGGCACGACGGCGGCAGAGAGCGCGCTCTGCGCCCAGCGGTTCACGACGAGAGTGGCAGCGCGTTCTGGGGAGTGGGTGGCCACGCGGCGATCTCCGGTGGCTTGGGCGGCGCTGGGTGGCGCCGTCTGCGCCGCGCCTCTCTCTGGCGGCCGCAAAGCCGCCGCTGGCGTCGGTCACGGGGCGGCGCACCTCCTCCAGCTCGTCGCCGACGTCCGCAAGCGTCCAGGCGCTCATGCGGTGTAGGGACAAGGGGGAGGGACGGGGAGCAAGGCGCCAACGCGGCACTGTCGAGATCGACGACAGTTTCTGAAGAAAACGATAGTAGATCACTGAACTGTATTTCTGAATCTCTGAACTTGACATTGACAATGCTCTGCAGGTGTTCGACAGAATGATTTGGTATGAAGAAATTTTTTCCTGGGGCTGGGACTTGGTGAGGTGACCACTCAATGCACCCAGGGGCTGCCTGATTTTTCTCAGAATTTTTGGAGAAGGATTTGAATGAATTTCATCAAATTTGGCAAATCTGGTCCAAACTTGCAGCAAGTATAGTTTGAAAAATTTGAACTGAGGACCAGTGGATCTTCATGGATCTTGGTTGAGGGTTCAAAGCACTAGGATGGGAAAAAGGTTTGGGGGCGAAAATCAAAACAGAAATGGTAGCTCCTTTGTAAATCTCCAAGGGCTAGAATAGAAGGCAGAAATTGTTTTGATAAGATTTAAATGGAAGAATAATCATATGGGGAGGTTCAACTTGCTGGATTTGATGCAAATCATGATCCAAAGGTGAGGGAAGGTTTAGGAGAGGGAATTTACCCTTGGGTCATGGCAAGAGGAATTTTTGAAAGTGGCAAAGGATCATTCCAAAAGCTATAGGGCCTTTTTCAAAGAAATTTTTAAAAGGCATTTTTCCAAGAGAAAAACATTTTGGTTTGAGTCCAAATAAAAGAGGAAAACCTCCAAGACCAAAATCATGTTTTGAGTGAATCCAAAAATGAAGCACTAGTCATAAAAGAAAATGTTTTGAGAGGGAGAGTTCTTTTAGAAGAAAAGTTCAAATCACCTCCCTCAAAACAAGGAAAAGTTTTGAAAAAGCCAAATGAAATTTTGGGTGTCACATCTACGTGTTTGCATGAATTTCATCCGGTTGGTTGAGTTGCTGTCATAATGTGTGCGGCTACGGTTGGATGGCGTAATTTGCGGGTCGCCGGTCGATCTGCGGGCGGCTCGGGCGGCGTTGTGGGACAAAAAAACACAGCTCGGGCGAGCTCGTCTCCAACGTGCGCACTGGAGAATGCATGACAGCATGAGCACCCGAGCCATTCCTCGTTCATCGGTGGCAAAGGCACCGGTGGACAAAAGGGCCGCCAATATTTTGGCTACCCCGGGCAAGATCCAAACAGCCCTCCCAACAGATTCAAATCCCTCGTTCGCCGTGGAATTTTGCCATGTGTTGTTTTCATTGACTAGCAAGATGCCCGTGCATTGCACGGAACATCAAGATGCATTTTTTTACAAACTCCCGCATGCATGCAAGGGATAATTAATGTCCTCCTTTGCTAGTACCACGAGGCAAACACCAGTAATATTGCATCGATTAGTGTTAGTGGCCTTGTATATCTGCAAATTGTAATTTTGATAGTGGCCCCTTGTATATAAAAATGGAGGGAGAAAGATGAGAGATAAGGTGAGGAGGAGTGGGGCGTGGTGGTGACTGGTGGTCGGACTGGGCGGAGCCATGGGGATGGACGGCGCATTATGTCTAGGTTTGTATCTCTCTCACACACACCCACGTAGGTGGGGGACGTGCACGAAGAGAAGAGGTGCACGCACGGCGCACGTACTCCCGTCTCTTTCCCAACCACACCCGCGCGGGTACACGGTGGAGCTCATTTCTGTACGAAAAAGGCAGCCCACGTGGTAATTTGGCACGTGTACTGGTTGTCCACTTGGTGGAGGGAGGATCGTCTACCACGGGTGAACAAACAAATTTCCACTTGACGCATTATGTTAAATTAAAAAAAGAGGCAAACCATGTGGGGCCTACCTTAGAGGCAAGGCTCTATACACTGGAGTACTTTTGATGTGTCCCGTCAACTCGCAGAACGAGGAGAAGCTTGCTTAGTACGCCGTCTCCCCCGCCCACGGGTGCGGTGGCTCGCAGGATGAGGTGAAGCTTGCTTACGAGTAGTAGTAGTAGTAGTAGTACTACTGTACGCCTTTACGCCCGCTCCCTCGCCCACGCGCGCGGTGGCTCGCAGCACGAGGAGAAAATTTTACTACTCCCTCTGTTTACTCCTCGTCCCTACTACGTACTTTGGTTAGTACTCCCTCCATTTACTTATACAAGGCCACTAAAAAAAATACATTTTGCATCTATACAAGGCCACAAATAGTAATCAAGACAAAATTTACTACTCCCTCCTTTCCAGTTTATGGCTCAATTTCAAAATCTCTCCAACCAAGGTAGACGGTGAGTGGTCGAATTAATTTCGTAGTTTGCACAAGTAATTAGTACGCTCGTTTTTCTCAAGAAGTTATGTTTACCAAGGCATTAATTAGAATGAATGCATGAATGACCACTAAATTTCCATGAACTTGTACATGCATTGGTTAGTTTCCTCTTGACACTGCTTGCGTCGGGTGATCTAACGCACCTCGAAATCCAATATGTAATGGTACTACTACTAGTATAGTAGAATTGAGACTTATCAAACGGAAAAACGAATGTTTTTTAGATGAGCCCTATAAACCCTAGTGGGTACGTACTCCGTAAAAACAGATTTTTCCAAAACTAAGTCGCTCCCTTTCATGAATTCTGTAGTATACTCCTCCGTCGACGCTCCCTTTCATGAATTCTATACTTCCTGTCGCCGACATGTGGGACATATAGCAACCGGGTCGACGTGTCAAGCACCAAATAACAGTGCAGAACAGCAGGGGGGACGCACCCCACTCGTACCGGCCCAGTAGTAGTAATGAGCAATGAGACGTCAAATCACAATGCCGCACCTTCCCAGACGGACGAAGCAACCATTATTTCACACTTTGGTTCGCCATCATCTCAAACCACGTAGTATTTCTTCTGCCTCAAGAGGGACACGCGCATCGCCTTGGTACATCATGACACGTGGGACCGCATGACAGGCCATGCTCCCCCGCCGATCGCTCGGTAAAATCACCTCATTTTTACTATACTTCCTCCTTATCGGTTTACTACATGGCATGCACGTCGTTCTAGGTTGAGAATTTAACTGGCTATATATGTGATGAACAATACTCTAGACTTTTAAAAATGTATACTTTTGTACAGTAGTACTATCGATGGATTGCGCCATGGAGCAAAAATTGAAATTAAAAAAAAGGTGGTACATATAGAGAGCGCTCATCGCCAAATTATGCATATAGTACTATTAAAAAAGCTAGTACGTGCTTAATTGGGGTGCTAAATTCTATTAAAGAAATACTAGTAGTATGTACATACTAAAGAGTTAAAGTAACGAGAAGAAACATAACATAGTTCTGCCGGGGGCTCATCACAACACACCCCTCAAATTAAACTAAGCACACCTGAAATTAAACTATGCAACTAATCCGGTAGACACTGCATTAGAAGTTTAGAACCACCATGAGCAACGACACTGCCACCTTACTCGGAGTCCTCATCCACGTCCTCGACTTCGTCCTTGTCCCTCTTCCTCTTGGCCGATACTTCTTTGCTTGAACCGCACACTTGGCTGTTGCTCTTCACCCAACCCTTGTAGATATGGAAACAAAGGTAGCCATCCATTGCAGCGTAGTGGATGTGGTCTATATCTAGTACATTCCGCTACCATGCATGACGATGAAACGTGTAATGAGGTTTCTCCAGTTTATGGTACGAAGGATGAACCATGGCTCCTGCCAGGGTCAGCATTGAAGGCTGACGAGAGGGCACCAGCCGATTCTTCTGGAGGTCGAAGGGGTTGCCTACAACGAGGCCTATCCGACCCAGGACTTCTTTGTCGTTCTTAAAGTCTACAGTAACGAATTTCACTGTTTTGTCCTTGAGGAAGTTCTTAAAATCCTGGCACTCAATGTCGGCATGGCATATGTGGTAGACCAAGCAAACGTTATGTACGCAAACCTGGATCACGGCGGGCTTCTTCCTCTCTTCGTCCTTTAGATCCTTCTCTCGTCCCAGGACTGTGGTGTACTCAACATCTAGCCCAGCGACCCACTCATCATCTGAGTTTTCGAACATGCGTCCAAAGCGAGAAAGGCATCCTTTCACCGTCGCGGAAGAACGGGTGTAGATGACGTCGAACTCATCGCCGGTGATGGTTCTAACCTTGTACTCACCGCCGATCGTGGAGATTTGGGATGCCATGGATTTGGGAGGAGGGTTAGGATTAGTGAAACTGCCGTAATGTGAATGGACGGGATGACTAGGAGCGAATCGCCGTAGTATTGAAGGACGTGCGGGGACGAGTAGGAGCGAACTGCCAGCGTGCGAACGGCAGGGTAGTGGCTTTCCATTCTCCCATGATACGGGCTTCTGAGAGCCCTTGGATCTGAGATCGAACGGTTGCATGGCGTGATTCTAGACCTATGGGTGAATATCCTATCCTGGAGGGTTATTCTGCAAATTTTCAGCAACTTAGCATGCGACCGTTTGATCTCAGATCCAAGGGCTGCCAGCAGCCCGTATCATGGTCGCACCTACCACGACCATCGCGTCGCTCGTGCGGTCGCGCCCTTGGAGATTTAACACGGTGCGTTAGGCTATCTGATGTTGGCATGTCATACATAGTCATCACTTAGTCACTCATACTACAACAAGGTTGGCTATAAGGTTGGCTATAAGTGTATTTTTTTACTCCTCTCTATCTCTTTCTTCGTACTCCCTCCGTCCCATAATATAAGAACGTTTTTGACACTAGTGTAGTGCCAAAAACGTTCTTATATTATGGGACACAGGGAGTACTAGTATTTATTGTATTTGCCAAGGAGTGACCTCTTCCAATGAAATGGTGTTGCTAAGTTTGCTTCATTTAATTAGCTATAGACTCAAAATTGTCTTTTCATCTAGGTACACGCGCTTAGCACCGTTTCTTCCTTGGGTCACCAAACTAGTCTCTCTCTTCTTGATTAACTTGCCACATTAGACTTTATGCCTATGTGGCAAGCTTAAGCACCTGTAGGAGCAAGTAAAAGTAAGTACAATAGTGCGCTTTACATGGCATTTTTGCATATGGGGAGGAAAGAGAGGCAAGGAAAAAGTGGAGAAGTGGGCTCTCATGCAAGAGCCAACCTCTACTACATGGTGGAGCATTGGGAGAGGCACCTGTATGGAGGTGGTCAGGAATCGGGAGACTCATGCCGGTCGTAGCGCCGCAGTTAAAATGATAATGGCAAGTCAAATCACGGGGCCCCACCTGTCCAGCAGTAACTCGCTATCAAATCACACAGCCCTACGTTTGCATCAGCCTACTCCCTCGTCTTCTCGCGTCTCTGTCGAACTGACTAGGCGGAACTGCGCCGCCTACCGTGCAGGAAAAGCCCCGCCCTCGACTTTTAAATACAACTACATCCGCTTAAGAATCCAATGATATACTTTTTGTGACATAGTAACTCATATTTAGTTAGTCAAATGGATGACCTAGAACTACGTGCAGGCCCTATAAACCGAGACGCCTAAAAATAAAAAACCCGAGACGGAGGGTAGTGCAGCACGTATCTTTCTAGATCAATATAGTCGGGATTCACCAAGGAGCAAAACCAAGTGGTAGGCTGCTCCTATCGTGTTGGCGTAGCAACTCAAGCAGGGTCAGTCCGCACATGAAATGGCGACACACTTAACATGACCCCTTTGGCCGACATGTGGCTCATCCACCGTCTTGTTCCACGTGCGATGCACCAAATTACAGTTCGGAGCAGCGGTTGGAATTGGAGGCACCCCGGTCGTAGCGCCGCAGTAGTAGAAAATGAGCGATGAGGGGTCAAATCACAAAGCCCCACCTTTCCCGCATTAAGCTGGACGGACGAAGCAACCATCATTTCACTCTAGGGCGCAACAGCATAAAGAAAAGAGAAAACAATGATGCGTGCGGCAGCTACCTAGGGCACCCTAGGGTAGGGGTCTCCACTACATATCCTTTTTTTTGAAAGCGCCTCCACTACAAATCGGCTTCTCCCTCGTCCTCTTGAAGAAAACCGATGATGAGTGCGGCGGTAGGGTTTGTAGGAGTACTACGGCGTGCGGGGCCACGTCGTAGTAAACGGGTTCGAGTCGACGCCTTAAATATGTGTGGGCCGCTTGGTTTTACGGGAACGAGGCAGCATTTTGGGTTCGGGGACCAGTGGAGATATAGTATGTACAAAAAATTGTGGACGTAGGTTCGACCGAAAGGCAATGATGCATGGGCCCAGCATTTTGATATGCCCGGGGCCACGTGAAATTTGCTACTCTACTCAAAACTAGTAAGGTACACATGTATTGAACGCATGAGATTTCGAAACCAAATTACGAATAAATACACACTATAGCATGTAAAGCTTTGAGTCATATATGCATGATGTAGATGTTAGTTTAGTTCTTATAGTTCATCTCATTCAAAATCAATTAGTTTTATAAAAATGTTAAGATCCATGGGGTTGTGCATTGTAAATCATAAAGTAAAAAACAAATAATGGCAATTCATTTAGAAAAAAAAATCAATTATGATACCGAAGATTCTAGAACAAAGGAGAAGTGCTTGTGTTTTGAGGTTTGTTCATTATGCTTAGGTTCAACCATGGAGTCTTCTAAATTGTACATGTGGAAGATCTGGTGGAATGTTGATGATATCCAACGGCCAGTAGTGCTTGGATTTGCCTATCTCTGCACTGTCGGGTTAGCTTCATCCAGCGACCATCTTTCAAAGTTATGGCACACTATATAGTTCTTGTGCCATAGTTGCATGTTTTGGAAAAAAGCTACTAGTGGGTTGTACTATCTATTTAGGAATAGAAGATGTATACATGGAAGTTGTAGGGAAAGAGATGACATGGAGCATCTCAATTCCTATGAGTAGGGATTGGAAAAGAGATGTCATTTGGTTCACATCATAGGAACTTTTCTATTGAATCTAGAGATGACATGTATCTCAATTCCTATGAGGAGGGATTAGAAAAGAGATGTAATTTGGTTCATATCATAGGAACTTTTCTATTGAATATAAGCTAATGTTTATTTTCCTTTGAAATTAAGGGAGTATAGGAATCCATTCATATGAACCAAGTGGCTCTAAAGCTATAGAAATGATATCATGTTTATTTCCTTTGAAATGTGGAGTATATGAATCTACTCCTATGAACCAGTTGGCTCTAAAGGAAAAAATCCTATAAAAATCATATCATATAGAGTTCCTATGATATTCCTCGACACTAAAGGATGCTTGAAATTGCTGTGAGTGATACGATGGTCTTTCTTTGTAGACTCCTCACCCATGTTTATAGTTACCTATCGAAGATGAATGAAATGATATATACATGGTATTCTACATTTGCAATTTGGTACACGAAAACTCGGTAAAAGTTTGCGAGGTTCGAATTTTCAATAAAGCTATATGCACTGCATTTCGGAACGGAGGGAGCATACGGCAGTTGCTAACACTCACGTGGAAGATTTGTGTGTAGGAGGAGTGGCTGTTCTGTTAAATGACATGGCAAAACTGACACTTTCGGATGCCGATCTAACGGTTCTTACGGCATTCGTCAGGAAAAGGCTTGTCGCGAACGTTTGTCGGATAATGATTTACGGACACATGCATTGAATTGATACGTGCCCCCTCTCTCTCACGCACACACACCCTCACGAGTCACGACTCTCCCGAGTCCTCTCGCAGACTCGCACGTCGCACCCACCGTTTATCTGCAGGTAGACGTCACGCACATATGTGCTCTTCACACCCTACCCTCAGAACTTCTAAAAAACAAAAGATGGCGCGCACATTTTATTTTAGCTCACACGTCACACACTTATACTATTACTCTTGCGGCGAACGTTCTTTGGGCATAGTATATTGTACTCTCACGAAGAGAAGCAGTGCACGCACACACTAGTTCTCTCACACCCACTCGCGGGTACACGTAGGAGCGCATTTTTTTGAAGCTGGTACAACAAAATCACTCCACTATATATAAAAGCAGGAGCCTTAGCGCTTGCTTTACTAGGGTTCCTCTCGTTCACTCTCTCATGCTCTCCAGATCTAAGCAACACATAGGCGGCCACACTCTCTCTCAGCTCACGGCTGGTCACAAATCCAGTCGGACAACCTCGACCGGGGCAGGGGTGTAGGTGCATCGTTCATGCTGTCGTCGGCGGCGAGGGAGGAGACCAACGGCTGCCCGCGCGTCCCGATCGGCGGCCGTGCCGTTCTCTACGAGAGAGCGCCGGCTCGGGAGGGCCTCCGACCCCTTTTTCCTCCCTGCGGTATTGTGGCCAAGATGCGGCCTCCCAACGCCGTCTTTGACACATGCCGACGACCCTCAGGTATATATTCCTTCGAAACCTGCCTTGCTCTACTGCCCCAGCTCCCTTCGTGTGGATCCTTTTCTACTTCCGTCCGCTGTTCCAAAGCCACCTAGACTTCTACTATTATTAGAAGTAAAGCTAGTTCATACAGTCGACTCAAAGCGTTGGTTCAAACAGGGAAGAAAGTGGGAAAGCTGTAGCATGAATCTAGGACTTGGTTCTAAGAGGAAACGGGGGAAAGTAGTAATATCTTTCACTGTTTAAATAACCATATTTCGTATTTGCGCAAACAGGGATGTCTGTCTCCATATCGTTTCGGGATGTCTGTCTCCGTATCGTTTCTATCCGCGCAATCAAAACCACACACCTCAGTTTTAGTACAACCGCGCAAAATGAGATGGCTATCCTGTTGGGGAACGTAGCAGAAATTTAAAATTTTCTACGTATCACCAAGATCAATCTATGGAGTCATCTAGCAACGAGAGAGAGGGGAGTGCATCTACATACCCTTGTAGATCGCGCGGGGAAGCGTTCAAGAGAACGGGGTTGATGGAGTCGTACTCGTCGTGATCCAAATCACCGATGATCCTAGCGCCGAACGGACGGCACCTCCGCGTTCAACACACGTACGGAGCGGGGACGTCTCCTCCTTCTTGATCCAGCAAGGGGGGAGGAGAAGTTGATGGAGATCCAGCAGCACGACGGCGTGGTGGTGGAAGTAGCGGGATCCCGGCAGGGCTTCGCCAAGCGCAAGCGGGGAGGAAGAGGTGTCACGGGAGGGAGGGAGGCACCAGGGCTTGGGGTGCTGCTCCCATGCGCCTCCCCACTATATATAGGGGTGGAGGGGGCTGGTTTCTTGCCCTCCAAGTCCATTGGGGCGTTGGCAAAGGTGGGGGAAAGAAATCCCATCATTTCCCTTCCCCACCGATTGTTATCCCCCCTTTTTAGGGATCTTGATCTTATCCCTTCGGGATATGATCTTATTCTTTCTAAGGTGGGATCTTGGTGTGCCTTGACCAGGGGTGTGGGCCTTGCCCCCACTACCCACGTTCATGTGGGTCCCCCCATGCAGGTGGGCCCCACTTCGGAACCTTCTAGAACCTTCCCGGTACAATACCGAAAAATCCCAAACATTTTCCGGTGGCCAAAATAGGACTTCCCATATATAAATCTTTACCTCCGGACCATTCCGGAACTCCTTGTGACGTCCGGGATCTCATCCGGGACTCCGAAAAACTTTTGGTTAACTGCATACTAATATCCCTACAACTCTAGCGTCACCGAACCTTAAGTGTGTAGACCCTACGGGTTCGGGAGACATGCAGACATGACCGAGACGACTCTCCGGTCAATAACCAACAGCGGGATCTGGATACCCATGTTGGCTCCCACATGTTCCACGATGATCTCATCGGATGAACCACGATGTCGAGGATTCAATCAATCCCGTATACAATTCCCTTTGTCAATCGGTACGTTACTTGCCCGAGATTCGATCGTCGGTATCCCAATACCTTGTTCAATCTCGTTACCGGCAAGTCACTTTACTTGTACCGTAACGCATGATCCCGTGGCTAACTCCTTAGTCACATTGAGCTCATTATGATGATGCATTATCGAGTGGGCCCAGAGATACCTCTCCATCATACGGAGTGACAAATCCCAGTCTCGATTCGTGCCAACCCAACAGACACTTTCGGAGATACCTGTAGTGCACCTTTATAGCCACCCAGTTACGTTGTGACGTTTGGTACACCCAAAGCATTCCTACGGTATCCGGGAGTTGCACAATCTCATGGTCTAAGGAAATGATACTTGACATTAGAAAAGCTCTAGCAAACGAACTACACGATCTTGTGCTATGCTTAGGATTGGGTCTTGTCCATCACATCATTCTCCTAATGATGTGATCCTGTTATCAATGACATCCAATGTCCATGGTCAGGAAACCATAACCATCTATTGATCAACGAGCTAGTCAAATAGAGGCTTGCTAGGGACATGTTGTGGTCTATGTATTCACACATGTATTACGGTTTCCAGTTAATACAATTATAGCATGAACAACAGACAATTATCATGAACAAGGGAATACATTAATAACCATTTTATTATTGCCTCTAGGGCATATTTCCAACAGTCTCCCACTTGCACTAGAGTCAATAATCTAGTTCACATCACCATGTGATTAACACACAAAGTTCACATCGCCATGTGACTAATACACAAGAGTTTACTAGAGTCAATAATCTAGTTCACATCACCATGTGATTAACACTCAATGAGTTCTAGGGTTTGATCATGTTATGCTTACGAGAGAGGTTTTAGTCAACGGGTCTGCAACATTCAGATCCGTGTGTGCTTTACAAATCTCTATGTCATCTTGTAGATGCAGCTACCACGCGCTACTTGGAGCTATTCCAAATAACTGCTCTACTATACGAATCCGGTTCACTACTCAGAGTCATCCGGATTAGTGTCAAAGTTTGCATCGACGTAACCCTTTACGACGAACCACCTTTCCACCTCCATAATCAAGAAAATTCCTTAGTCCACTAGATACTAAGGATAAGTTCGACCGCTGTCATGTGATCCCTTCCTGGATCACAATTGTACCCCTTGACTAACTCATGGCAAGGCACACTTCAGGTGCGGTACACATCATAGCATATTGTAGAGCCTACATCTAAAGCATAGGGGATGACCTTCGTCCTTTCTCTTTCTTCTGCCGTGGTCAGGTCTTGAGTCTTACTCAATACTCACACCTTGTAACACAGCCAAGAACTCCTTCTTTGCTGATCTATTTTGAACTCCTTCAAAATCTTGTCACGGTATGTATTCATTTGAAAGTACTATTAAGCGTTTTTTGATCTATCCTTATAGATCTTGATGCTCAATGTTCAAGTAGCTTAATCCAGGTTTTCCATTAAAAACACTTTTCAAATAACCCTGGATACTTTCTAGAAATTCTACATCATTTCTGATCAACAATATTTAACAACATATACTCATCAAAAATTCTATAGTGCTCCCACTCACTTCTTTGGAAATACAAGTTTCTCATGAACTTTGTATAAACCCAAAATCTTTGATCATCTCATCAAAGCGTTCATTCCAACTCCGAGATGCTTACTCCAATCCTTAGAAGGATTGCTGGAGCTTTGCATACTTGTTAGCATCTTTCAGGATTGACAAAACATTCTGGTTGTATCACATACAACCTTTCCTCAAGAAAATCGTCGAGGAAACAATGTTTTGACATCCTATATGCAAGATTTCATAAATAATGCAGTAATTGCTAATATAATTCTAACAGACTCTTAGCATCGCTACGAGTGAGAAAGTCTCATCGCAGTCAACTCCTTGAACTTGCCGGAAAACATCTTAACAACAAGTCGAGCTTTCTTAATGGTGACACTTACCATCATTGTCTGTCTTCCCTTTAAAATCCATCTGTACCCAACAGCCTTACGACCATCAAGTAGTTCTTTCAAAGTCTATACTTTGTTTTCATACATGGATCCTCTCGGATTTTATGGCCTCGAGCCATTCGTCGAAATCCGGGCCCACCATCGCTTCTCCATAGCTCGTAGGTTCATTGTTGTCTAGCAACATGACTTCCAAGACAGGATTACGTACCACTCTGAAGTAGTACGCATCCTTGTCGTCCTATGAAGTTTGGTAGTGACTTGATCTGAATTTTCATGATCACTATCATAAGCTTCCACTTCAATTGGTGTAGGTGCCACAGGAACAACTTCCTGTGCCCTGCTACACATTAGTTGAAGTGACGGTTCAATGACCTCATCAAGTCTCCACCATCCTCCCACTCAATTCTTTCGAGAGAAACTTTTCCTCGAGAAAGGACCCATTTCTAGAAACAATCACTTTTGCTTCCATATCTGAAATAGGAGGTATACCCAACTGTTTTGGGTATCCGCTTTGGGTTCGAGCTTATCAGCCTGAAACTTTTTCACATAAGCGTCGCAGCCCCAAACTTTTAAGAAACGACAGCTTAGGTTTCTCTAAACCATAGTTCATACGGTGTCGTCTCAACGGAATTGCGTGGTGCCCTATTTATAGTGAATGCGGTTGTCTCTAATGCCTAACCCATAAACGATAGTTGTAATTCGATAAGAGACATCATGGTATGCACCATATCCAATAGGGTGCAGTTATGATGTTCGGACACACCATCACAAGATGGTGTTCCAGGCGGTATTAGTCGTGAAACAATTTCCACAATTTCTTAATTGTGTGCCAAACTCGTAACTCAGATACTCATCTCTATGATCATATCACAGACATTTTATCCTCTTGTCACGACGATCTTCAACTTCACTCTGAAATTACTTGAACCTTTCAATAATTCAGACTTGTGTTTCATCAAGTAAATATTCTTAGCATCTACTCAAATCATCTGTGAAGTAAGAACATAATGATATCCACTGCGTGCCTCAGCACTCATTGGACTGCACACATCAAATGTATTACTTCCAACAAGTTGCTCTCTTGTTCCATCTTACTGAAACCGAGGCCTTTCAGTCATCTTGCCCATGTGGTATGATTTGCATGTCTCAAGTGATTCAAAATCAAGTGAGTCCAAACGATCCATCTGTATGGAGTTTCTTCATGCATATATAACAATAGACATGGTTCGCATGTCTCAATCTTTTCAAAAACGAATGAGTCCAAAGATCCATCGACATGGAGCTTCTTCATGCGTTTTATACCAATATGACTCAAATGGAAGTGCCACAAGTGTGTGGTACTATCATTACTATCTTATATCTTTTGGCATGAACATGTGTATCACTACGATCGAGATTCAGTAAACCATTCATTTTCGGTGCAAGACCATTGAAGGTATTATTCAAATAAACAGAGTAACCATTATTCTCCTTAAATGAATAAACGCATTGCGATAAACATAATCCAATCATGTCTACGCTCAACGCAAACACCAAATAACAATTATTTAGGTTTAACACCAATCCCGATGGTAGAGGGAGCATGCGATGTTTGATAACATCAACCTTGGAAACACTTCCAACACATATCGTCATCTCACCTTTAGCTTAGTCTCCATTTATTCCGTAGCTTTTTATTTCGAGTTACTAACACTTAGCAACTGAACCGGTATCTATTACCCTGGTGCTACTAGGAGTACTAGTAAAGTACACATTAATATAATGTATGTTCAATATACTTCTGTCGACCTTGCCAGCCTTCTCATCTACCAAGCATCTAGGGTAGTTCTGCTTCAGTGACCGTTCTCCTCATTTCAGAAGCACTTAGTCTCGGGTTTGGGTTCAACCTTTGGTTTCTTCATTAGAGCAGCAATTGATTTGCCGTTTCATGAAGTATCCCTTCTTGCCCTTGCCCTTCTTGAAACTAGTGGTTTTACTAACCATCAACAATTGATGCTCCTACTTGACTTCTACTTTCGCGGTGTCAAACATCGCGAATAGCTCAAGGATCATCATATCTATCCCTGATATGTTATAGTTCATCACGAAGCTCTAGTAGCTTGGTGGCAGTGACTTTGGAGAACCATCAGTATCTCATCTGGAAGACAACTCCCACTCGATTCAAGCGATTTTAGTACTCAGACAATCTGAGCACATGCTCAACGATTGAGCTTTTCTCCCTTAGTTTGTAGGCTTAAGAAACTTGTCGGAGGTCTCACACCTCTTGACGTGGGCATGAGCTTGAAATCCCAATTTCAGCTCTTGGAACATCTCATATGTTCCCCGACGTTTCAAAATGTCTTCGGTGCCTCAATTCTAAACCGTTTAACATTACGCACTGAACTATCACGTAGTCATCAAAACGTGTATGTCAGATGTTCGCAACATCCACAGACAACGCTCGAGGTTCAGCACACCAAGCGGTGCATTAAGGACATAATCCTTCTGCGCAGCAATGAGGACAATCCTCATTTTACGGACCCAGTCCGCATAATTGCTACTATCAACTTTCAACTAAATTTTCTCTAGGAACATATCTTAGTAGAACTAAAGCGTAAGCTACGACATTATTTGCAAAGACCTTTTGACTATGTTCATGATAATTAAGTTCATCTGATTATTTAATGAACTCCCACTTAGATAGACATCCCACTAGTCATCTAAGTGATACATGATCCGAATTGACTAGGCCGTGTCCGATCATCACGTGAGACGGACTAGTCATCATCGGTGAACATCTCCATGTTGATCGTATCTACTATACGACTCATGTTCGACCTTTCGGTCTATTGTGTCCCGAGGCCATGTCTGTACATGCTAGGCTCGTCAAGTCAACCTAAGTGTTTTGCTTGTGTTCCGAGGCCATGTCTGTACATGCTAGGCTCGTCAAGTCAACCTAAGTGTTTTTCTTGTGTTCCGAGGCCATGTCTGTACATGCTAGGCTCGTCAACACCCGTTGTATGCGAACGTTAGAATCTATCACACCCGATCATCACGTGGTGCTTCGAAACAATGAACCTTCGCAACGGTGCACAGTTAGGGGGAACACATCTCTTGAAATTTTAGTGAGGGATCATCTTATTTATGCTACCGTCGTTCTAAGCGAATAAGATGTAAACATGACAAACATCACATGCAAATCATAAAGTGACATGATATGGCCAATATCATCTTGCGCCTTTTGATCTCCATCTTCGAGGCGCGGCATGATCACCTTCGTCACCGGCATGACACCATGATCTCCATCATCATGATCTCCATCATCGTGTCTTCATGAAGTTGTCTCGCTAACTATTACTTCTACTACTATGGCTAACGGTTAGCAATAAAGTAAAGTAATTACATGGCGTTTTTCATTGACACGCAGGTCATACAATAAATTAAGACTACTCCTATGGCTCCTGCCGGTTGTCATACTCATCGACATGCAAGTCGTGATTCCTATTACAAGAACTTGATCAATCTCATACATCACATATATCATTCACCACATCCTTTTGGCCATATCACATCACATAGCATACCCTGCAAAAACAAGTTAGACGTCCTCTAATTGTTGTTGCATGTTTTACGTGGCTGCTATGGGTTTCTAGCAAGAACGTTTCTTACCTACGCAAAAGCCACAACGGTGATATGCCAATTGCTATTTACCCTTCATAAGGACCCTTGTCATTGAATCCGATCCGACTAAAGTGGGAGAGACAGACACCTGCTAGCCACCTTATGCATCAAGTGCATGTCAGTCGTGGAACCTGTCTCACGTAAGAGTACGTGTAAGGTCGGTCCGGGCCGCTTCATCCCACAATGCCGCCGAATCAAGATAAGACTAGTAACGGTAAGCAAATTGAACAAATCGTCGCCCACAACTACTTTGTGTTCTACTCGTGCATAGAATCTACGCATAAACCTGGCTCATGATGCCACTGTTGGGGAACGTAGCAGAAATTTAAAATTTTCTACGTATCACCAAGATCAATCTATGGAGTCATCTAGCAACGAGAGAAAGGGGAGTGCATCTACATACCCTTGTAGATCACGCACGGAAGCGTTCAATAGAACGGGGTTGATGGAGTCATACTCGTCGTGATCCAAATCACCGATGATCCTAGCGCCGAACGGACGGCACCTCCGCGTTCAACACACGTACGGAGCGGGGACGTCTACTCCTTCTTGATCCAGCAAGGGGGGAGGAGAAGTTGATGGAGATCCAGAAGCACGGCAGCGTGGTGGTGGAAGTAGCGGGATCCCGGCAGGGCTTCGCCAAGCGCAAGCAGGGAGGAAGAGGTGTCACGGGAGGGAGGGAGGCGCCAGGGCTTGGGGTGCTGCTCCCATGCGCCTCCCCACTATATATAGGGGTGGAGGGGGCTGGTTTCTTGCCCTCCAAGTCCATTGGGGCGTTGGCAAAGGTGGGGGAAAGAAATCCCATCATTTCCCTTCCCCACCGATTGTTATCCCCCCTTTTTAGGGATCTTGATCTTATCCCTTCGGGATATGATCTTATTCCTTCTAAGGTGGGATCTTGGTGCGCCTTGACCAGGGGTGTGGGGCCTTGCCCCCACTACCCACGTTCATGTGGGTCCCCCCATGCAGGTGGGCCCCACTTCGGAACCTTCTAGAACCTTCCCGGTACAATACCGAAAAATCCCGAACATTTTCCGGTGGCCAAAATAGGACTTCCCATATATAAATCTTTACCTCCGGACCATTCTGGAACTCCTCGTGACGTCCGGGATCTCATCCGGGACTCGGAACAACTTTCGGTTAACCGCATACTAATATCCCTACAACTCTAGCGTCACCAAACCTTAAGTATGTAGACCCTACGGGTTCGGGAGACATGCAGACATGACCGAGACGACTCTCCGGTCAATAACCAACAGCGGGATCTGGATACCCATGTTGGCTCCCACATGTTCCACGATGATCTCATCGGATGAACCACGATGTCAAGGATTCAATCAATCCCGTATACAATTCCCTTTGTCAATCGGTACGTTACTTGCCCGAGATTCGATCGTCGGTATCCCAATACCTTGTTCAATCTCGTTACCGGCAAGTCACTTTACTCGTACCGTAACGCATGATCCCGTGGCTAACTCCTTAGTCACATTGAGCTCATTATGATGATGCATTACCGAGTGGGCCCAGAGATACCTCTCCGTCATACGGAGTGACAAATCCCAGTCTCGATTCGTGCCAACCCAACAGACACTTTCGGAGATACCTGTAGTGCACCTTTATAGCCACCCAGTTACGTTGTGATGTTTGGTACACCCAAAGAATTCCTACGGTATCCGGGAGTTGCACAATCTCATGGTCTAAGGAAATGATACTTGACATTACAAAAGCTCTAGCAAACGAACTACACGATCTTGTGCTATGCTTAGGATTGGGTCTTGTCCATCACATCATTCTCCTAATGATGTGATCCCGTTATCAATGACATCCAATGTCCATGGTCAGGAAACCATAACCATCTATTGATCAACGAGCTAGTCAACTAGAGGCTTGCTAGGGACATGTTGTGGTCTATGTATTCACACATGTATTACGGTTTCCATTTAATACAATTATAGCATGAACAATAGACAATTATCATGAACAAGGAAATACAATAATAACCATTTTATTATTGCCTCTAGGGCATATTTCCAACATATCCCTCGTTGCCGTCGTCTAACCTCCCGTCTTCAAGGTATCCCTACATTGGTACTAGTAACTAAGGTAGAATGACCAACGCAATCTAAAAGAAGCTGATTCGTACGTTTTACTTCCTGATTGCAGTGCAGGGACGAGCGAAAACAACTGCATCCTAGTCCGGAATGCACTTTCTACCAGTTCATCCATGGACCGAGGACTAGCCGGCATGGCTGCACGGCGGTTTTTTGGACAGGTGCGCGGACAAGAGGCATTGTGGTCTGCTTATTTTTGCAAATAGCGGTGCTTAAATTTAGTGGAATGCACAAGCATTTCAGCTGGTTAGTACACTGCATGGTTCAGTTCAGCATTCCAGCTGAGACCACAATTATAATTGGTTATTCTGGAATGAGAGAACCTAACCCTGAATCGTGGCAAAAAGAAAAAACCAGAGTGAACTCCAGGAAATTTAAGCCTGCCGGGAGGCCCTTTGCTCAGAGAAGCCTTGCTTGTTTTTTCCTGATTTGTAAACCTTCTCACAACTTTGTCTTTTGCTGTGAACTAGTATATCTTTGTTATGTTCTATGAATCATTGAGATGTATAAAATTGCTTAACTTATGCTTTTCAAGTTTTTTATGAAGACGAGTTTAATGTGAGTGTTCCACATGAGCGCTGGACTAGCGTGTGAACGTTTGTAATTTATTACATTGTGGCCTCAATTAACTACATGAACCACTGTAACAAGATACATAGTTGATTATATGTCAGACAGCAGATTGTTGATTGTTAGCTGGTCGATAGCCTAGTGTTGAAGCGAGCTGAGCCAATGTGCCGTGTTTTGCACAACTGTTTACAAGTGGGGTAGCACCAACAGTGTTTACAAGTACTTATGTATACGTCGGCGCACGGTTCTCGAACGAGTGCTCTATTTCATCAAAACACACACTGCTCGTATGATAAACCGTGACAACTTATGTCTTACCATGCCATATTCATGAAAAAACTAGTGAGGGCGCATCTATTTTGGCAACAATTACGATGGTTCTCACATGATTCACGGGCACACAAAAGTAGCAGCAGTTCCCATAGACGGATTCAAACAGAGTACTAGCCCCAGAGGGGTCGATAACAGGCAAGGTTCGGATAATTAGACACAATCCAAACTACTATTAAACACTAGCTGGGGCAACTATTTCATGCCTCGATCTAATTTGGGCTGGACACAAGACGGACCTTGCCATGAACATCATCGAGGATGTCCCGCAGCAGCTCAATCCTGTGAACCTTCATGAAGACAACCTTGTGGCCTTGCCACTGATAAACTTGTTTGTGGAGGCATGCCACGTCATCTTCCTGCGTAAGCTTGACAAGAACAGTATGCCTCACAAACGAAGGAGTAGCTTTGAACTTCTTGTGCTTCAGTACACCCTGGACAACACGCCTGACAACAGTGAGGCTGGAATACAACTCTTCATTGGTATAACCGCAAATGGCTTCCAGGATCCAACAACCTAAGAACTTTGTTTTCCCAGTGCGTATATTCAGGTTGTCCGCCTCATAGCGAGTGACATGTACAACCACACAATCCTTGTCTGCATCAGGGCTCTAAATGAAACAAAAACTAATTCTGAATTACTTTTCAGTATAAGAAACACAAGTTATTTAAACCACTATGTATAGCATGGCATCGAAGCTAATAAAATTTTGCATTATTAATCACCACATACTTCCTTTTCTAAAAAAACACCACATACTTAGATGAAAAACCACAATCGAGATCGGCAGAGAAGGAAATCACCTTGGGCAGCTCAGCGGGGGGGAGGGGGGGCACATCCTTGAAGGGGGAAAACTGCTCCTGCAGTGCCACGGGGGCTGTAACCTCAAACGGGGCGTTGACCATCTCAGTAGTGGCCGTGAGCGTATCTGGGGTCAGCTCGGTGGTTGCCTCCATCTTCTTGGAGCTCTCTGTCTCGTGGGGATCAGCCTCCTGCGTCTGCTCCAATATCGGCAGATCTTTGCCTGGTTATCCTTGGTCCATCATGAAACTGACGAATACTAGGAGACCACTGAAAGGAAAACACAATCGCAATGACAATGAAACAAAAAAGAGAGTAAGGATCGGTTACTGCTTTGCAAAAGTTCTTTTTTTTCTCTGAACGAAAATATACTAACATCACGAATCCGCTTACCTTCCCTTCGTTCGGAGAGAAGAACAGTGGCAGATGCGAGTGTTGCCTTTCTTGAAGACGGTGAGGGAGAAGGGGATTCAGCGAAGAGTGAAATGATGGTTGCTTCGTCCGTCAAACTTAGACCGCGGGGAGGTGGGGTTTTGTGATACGACGGCTCGTTACTGCCGCGCTACGACCGGGGTGACTCTCCGCCTGCATACTGCCTTCTAATTTGGTGGATGGCATTTGGGCCCGCGTGCTGCATGGCCCGCAGGTCGGTGAACAAAAGTATAACGGCATTCAGTAGAGGGAGACGTTTCAATGACCTAGGAGGAGCCAGAAGCGGTAGAGTGTCTCCACTGTACTAGTAGTAATTGTTTTTCTGGGTAGCTGTAGAGTGTCTCCACTGTACTAGTAGTAATTGTTTCTCTAGGCCCAAGACAAAACAGCCCATCCACACTAGTAAATAGTAAAATCAATTCAAAAGCCCATCCACACTGGGTGCTCTTCTTCCTCCTCGCTCCCACCCACCTCACGTCAGCTCGCTCCACTCGTACCCCCAAATTCCTCACCTCACTCCTACAGAAACCCCAGCTCCCCTTCTTCCTCACTCCTACAGAAAACCCCCCAACTCCCCTTCTTCTTCGCTCGCACTACAACTAGGCTCTTCATTCGTTACTCTGCTCAAATCCGTGAGCGCGATGCGACGCCCTCGAGGAAAATGGCGTCGGCTGACCCCAGCGCCAAGAAGATGAGGCTCCCGCCAGCGGCGACGCCTGTTGTAGATCCCGCACCCGGCAGCGTGGGGAGAAGCGCTGACCCCGCCCCCACCGGATCCTAGGAACCCGTAGAATCTCGGGTGGACCGCATCAGCGATCTGCCGGACGCCATCCTTGGGGAGATCATCTCGCTTCTCCCCACCAAGGATTGCTGCCGCACCCAAGTCCTCTCAATTTGGTGGCGCCCTCTATGGCGCGCCGTGCCCCTTAATCTCGATTGTCGTCAGCTATCTCTCTTCAATGATTTTGAAATCCCCAGAGCCATCATCTCCTCCCACCAGGGCTTCGTTCAAAGCCTCTGCATCCCGTCATGCTACCTGAGCAAGCATACCATGCCCTGCACGGTGGACGCCTGGCTGAAATCCTCTGAATTCACAGAACTACAGCTGCTTGAGTTCTACTATTCCCCTGGAAATCACATACCACATACCGAACGCCATGAACTTGTGCCCTCAGCACCGATGTCCATCTCGCGGTTTTTGTCCTCTCTCCACACCGCCACCTTTGCGCTGTGCTACCTACCAGACAATCTGGTACTAAACCTTCGACTCCCATTTCTCAAGAAACTTTCACTTGTGCGGGTTCGTATATCGGAGGCCTCATTGCACAGCATCATCCACTCCAGTTGCCCTGCGCTGGAGTGCATGGTGCTTGTTTTCACAGTTAGAATCGGTTGTCTCCAAATAAAGTCGCCTAACCTTGTAAGAATTGGAATTTCTTTTGACGGAAGGCAGCTCATCATCCAAGATGCCCCTTCACTTCAAAGGTTGATCCTTGATTCTAGTTATTCACCATTGCAAATAACCGTCCTCTCTGCGCCTAAACTGGAGACCTTGGGTGTAATACATGATCTCTGTGCTCATTTCAATATGGTGTTTGGCTCCACAGTTCTTCAGGTACTTTATATTATCATCTACACTTGTAACCATAAGTTGCATTTTAAATTTCTGCGCATAATTTATATATCATCTTGGAGTACACATTTTGTACTAATATTATGTTCTATGCTCAGTGAAGAGTTTCTCCATGGATGGCCTATCAATGGTGCTGGATTCTGTCAAGATCTTATATATCCAAATGAATAGTTTTGATCTGTACAAGATTATTGGCTTGCTGCAATGCTTTCCATGTCTGGAGAAGTTGTATATAAAGGTGATAATTTCATGCACATTGGAAGCCCACATATAGTGTACTAGAATTAACCGTTCAGCTGTTGCTCTTTCGACACTCTTCTTTTAGACCTTAATTGTTTTCAATCTTCATGTCTATTTAGGCAACAGGACGGGTTGAGAAAGTTATAACCAATCGGTGGATTTGTAAGGATCGGGATTTTCACACTTCTCACGAGATTCGATTGAAGACAATAACGCTAGAACGATATGTTGCCAACCGTGCAAACACAAGATTTGTCACATTCTTCCTGCTGAATGCGAGGTTACTATTGTCCATCAGGCTTAAGTTTGTCAGCAGCATGGTTTTGACGGATGGGTATGTCAAAGAGGAAAAAAAGGAGTTTCAGGTGGGAAAAAGAGCTCCTGAACGTGCCGGGCTTCTATTTACAACATATTGTGGTCATAATCCAGTAAATTTTACGACCCAGGATGTTCATTCTATGGACCTGACTGATCCATTTGACTGTGACTGCCGAAAACAGTGCTGGAGTTAGATGTTGTTGCCCTTTTCAATCTGGTTTTTTTGTAAACCTGATGAACAATTAACCCTCGTGCTTTTGTACAGTTTGTAAGCTGGAGTTAGATGTTCCTGCCCTTTTCAACTCGGCTGTGACTGTCATATTTTCTTTGAAACAAGGCAAATGGCTTGCCATTCGTTTAATTTAGAGTGAAATATTGTAACAAATCCCAACCAAGGGAAATAACATCACTCTCGCCGGCTGCTTGAGCTCACTGTGCATTACAGAAGCCAAGTGATTAGCCCCCACCAGCACCCACAAACTTATTTCAAACTATCACATCAAATGGGCTGTAAATTTTCATAGGAAAGGCTGCATGACCGTGACAGATTTGGATTCTGACATTTGGGACCCGCGAGGAAATAGCCTATCCAAGGTGGTGTCGACTTACTAGCCAGTCAACAAACGATTCTGCCTACCAGCCGTTGGATTGACATCCAACATCTGTCGTGTATCTTCTATCTCTTGTCTTCTTCTTCCTCCAGCCGCCCAAACCAAACCACCCCGTCGGCTCCGCCTGCTCCCGCCTCCCATGGCTGGCTGCGCCTCCGACGCCCTACCGTACGTACCCTCCAACGTTGGCTAGTCCCTCCCTCTATTCCCCCACATGTCCTGTTATTCTCCGGCGACGTCAGCCCCAACACGCACCCGCGCCCGAACCAGTCAACCCTCGTACTCCCCTCCGCCTGCGACTGGACCGGCGTATCTTCAACGGCTCCTATTTGTTCCATCCGAGGCCTCGCCGTCGTCCTCCGCCTTGCGGCCTTGGTTCGCTCGCCGTGCGCGGTGCGCCGCCCTCTTGCGTTGTCAACGTCGTCAACAACCGAGAGGAACAAGGAGATGACTGTACATGGAGAGGATGACAGTAGGGACCCACCAGCGTCATGGCAGTACGCAAGCAAGTGCCTCTATAGTACAAGCCCAAAAATATGGTTCCTCCTAATGGTTGGATATCTGGGGCTCACGCCATTGTCAACGTAGTCAATAAACGAGAGAATTACACTACGAGCGGCTGACACCAGGGACCCAGCAAGTCGCGCAGTTTTTTTTGAGGAACAAGCAGTTGTTATTTATACTAGTTTTATCGACGGATCAGGGTAACAACGGGGCTGTGCGGGGGCTGTGGCCCGTCTAGCCAGGGTTTTATTTATGTTCACCACATCATGAGCCCAGTTGTGTTTTTTTTCTTGATGAAAATGGCTAGCCTGGTTCTATTTTTTTAAAGAAATACCCAAACAAGGCCTACTTGCTTTATCGGCCTTGCTGGGCTGCAAATCTTTCAAGACGAGGAGAGTTTCATTCGGTTTGCCCAGAAATGGGTTGTACATTTTTAAAACACATCAAACCGGGAATTAGGTTCAATTTTTTCATTACAAGATCTTAAATTCCATTGATTTTTATGCGTGGACAATTATTTGGATTTTATATTTATATAAATTATTTTTCAAAATAGTTTGAATGTGAATCGCTATTTCTGGATTAAAAATAGTTGACCGCACCGAAATATGCAAAATTTCGTATACTTTTTAACCGTGGCCACAATATGGGGTGTAATGCTAACAAAAAGAAGATGGGCTCCAAAAAAATTCTTAAGAATTAGCAAATGGGCTGTACATTATTAGAAATAATGGCAGATGGGCTGTCTGCTGTTTTCCACAGATTTGAGGCTGACTTGTGCGCCTACTACTGGTTGACGCGTATGCTCTCATAAAAAAAGGTTGACGCACACGCAACGCCCTGTCAACTTAGTCAACACACGAGAGCAGTGACTATTGGATGTCCATGCAACGGCTGTCGTGCTTCTTCAATCTCTGCTCTTCATGCTCCAGCCGCTCAAACAAGCGCCGGCGGGACTGCCTGCTCCCTCCTCCCGTGGCCGGCTATGCTGCCGCGCAGGCCTCACGGCCCCACCGTACTCCCATCGCTGGCCTAGCCACCCCTCTACTCACCCACACATGCTGTTATTCTCCGGCGATGGCAGACGAACCAGTAAACCCTCGTACTCCTCCGCGTGGGAAACAACTGTCGAGTATTCCCTGGCTCCGTGTCGTTCCCTTCCTAGGCCTCGCCGTCGTCCACCGCCCTGGTGCTCTCGGCGCGACCTGGTCAACATGGTCAATGAACGACATCCATCGGAAGTGGACTGTACGTGGAGAGGCTGACAGCTGGGTCCACGGCCGCACGCAAGGAAATGCCTCCTTATTACGTGCAAAATAATGATTCCTCCACCTGACAGCTAGGACCCACAGGAAGGGCCTCTGTATTTCGCGAAAAAAAAGTTCCCCCCGCTGACAGGTCGGACCCACCAGCTATATCTTCACACGCAAGGAAGTGCCTCCTTATTACACCCAAAAAAATGAATACCCCCTGCTAGCTGGGACCCACCATATTGTTGGGCTGACTTGTGGGCCTACTAAGTTGACGGGGACGGAGGGCTTTGTCAACTTAGTCAACACTCCAGTGACCGTATGATGTCCATCCAACGGCCATAGTGCTTATTCAACCTCTGGTCTTCTTGCTCCAGCCGCCCAAAGCAACGCCGGTCGTGCCGCCTGCTCCTGCCTCCCGTGGCCGGCTGTGCTACCGCGGAGGCCTCACCGCCCCCATACTACTCCCACCACCGGCCAGGCCATCCCTCCACTCACCCACGCCCCCTGTTAGTCTGCGGCGACGACAGCCTCACACCGCAGCCGAACCAGTGAACGCTCGTACTCCTCTCCGCGTGGGCATCCACTGCCGCGTCTTGCCCAGCTCCGCGTCGTCCCCTTCCTAGGCCTCGCCGTCGTCCACCGCCGTGGTGCTCTCGGTGCGGCGTGGTCAATGTGGTCAACGACCGACTTCCATCGGAAGAGTACTATACGTGGAGAGGCTGACAGTTGGGTCCACGGCGGCCGCAAGGAAGTGCCTCCTTATTACGCGGAAAATAATTATTCCTCCACCTGACAGCGGGGACCCACCGGACAGGCCACCAGTATTTTGCGAAAAAATCATTTCCCCCTGACTGCTG
>NC_057808.1:449758262-449759839 GCF_018294505.1 Triticum aestivum | reverse complement strand
CGACGGCGCGATCGAGACGACGACGTAGTACGGGACGGCGACGACGGGCGGCGGGGCCGGCGAGGGCGGCGCGCGATGGGCGACGGCGCGGCGGCGGCGATGTCGCGCGAAGAAGTTGGAGAAGAAGTGGTGTCGATGAAACTGAATTTTTCGTAAGTGCCATATATATAGGAGGGGCCTTTAGTACCGGTTGGAGCCACCAACCGGTACTAAAGGACAATTTTCGCCAGGCCAAGCGGCGGGAAACGGTCCCCTTTAGTACCGGTTCGTGGCATGAACCGGTACTAAAGGCCCACGCATTAGTACCGGTTGAATCCACCAACCGGTACTAATGGTTGTGTGCTGCCACCCGCGGTGCACAATGTTTAGTCCCACCTTGCCGAGCGAAGGGCAGCCACACTGGTTTATAAACCCAGCCGCGGCTGCTCATTCGAACTTCTCTATATAGCAGACTTCTGGGCCTAACTATGGCGCGCTGCCCTGTGAGCCTGTTGGCCCTTCTGGGCCTGAATTTGCACATCCTAGGTCTGGCAGGCCCACTGGGCAGCGCCCCAACAAATTTTCATATAGTTTTTTTTCTTTTCTGCATTATTTCTTTTCTTCTATTTATTTTTGACTAACATTTTTATATAGTTCATTTCATAGTGATTTTCAATTTCACGATCATTTAGCTCTCTAAACAAATCGGTAAATGACTGAAAAACAGCAAATGATTTCAGAACATGTTGGAAATTGATGACGTTGCTTTTAATGCTGCATACTAAACGCAAAAATAGGCTCGGGTTCAAATAAGTTTAAAAAACATTGAAGTGCCCGTGTAACAGATGAGTTCTCGTCCAAAACCCTGATACTCCAAAAGAGATTGTCCAGTTTGTACACGAAGTGCGTCCAGTTTTCGCCGTGACCCTCTATACTCTTTTGCACATGCTATGCGGGTGAAATGATGATACCATGACAAGTTCCAACATTTTCAGAGTTCATTTTGTAGTGATTTTCAATTTCACGGTCATTTAGCTCTATAAACAAATCGGTAAATGACTGAAAAACGGCAAATGATGTCAAAACATGTTGGAAATTGATGAAGTCGCTTTGAATGCTGCATACTGAACGCAAAAATAGGCTAGAGTTAAAATAAGTTTAAGAAACATTGAAGTGCCCGTGTAACACATGAATTCTCGTCCGTCACCCTGATACTAGCTCCGAAACAGATTGTCCAGTTTGTACACGAAGTGCGTCCAGTTTTCGCCGTGACCCTTTATACCCTTTTGCGCATGCTATGCGGGTGAAATGATGATACCATGCCAAGTTCCAACATCTTCAGAGTTCATTTTGTAGTGATTTTCAATTTCACGGTCATTTAGCTCTCTAAACAAATCGGTAAATGACTGAAAACTACAAATGATTTCAGAACGTGTTGGAAATTGATGACGTTGCTGTGAATGCTGCATACTGAACGCAAAATAGGCTGGAGTTCAAATAAATTTAAAAAACATTGAAGTGCCCGTGTAACAGATGAATTCTCGTCCGAAACCCTGATACTAGCTCCGAAAGAGATTGTCCAGTTTGTACACGAAGTG
>NC_057808.1:449756726-449757958 GCF_018294505.1 Triticum aestivum | reverse complement strand
AATGCTGCATACTGAACGCCAAATAGGCTGGAGTTCAAATAAGTTTAAAAAACATTGAAGTGCCCGTGTAAAAGATTAGTTCTCGTCCGAAACCCTGATACTCCGAAAGAGATTGTCCAGTTTGTACACGAAGTGCGTCCAGTTTTCGCCGTGACCCTCCATACTCTTCTGCACAAGCTATGCGGGTGAAATGATGATACCATGCCAAGTTCCAACATTTCCAGAGTTCATTTTGTAGTGATTTTCAATTTCACGGTCATTTAGCTCTATAAACAAATCGATAAATGACTGAAAAACAGCAAATGATTTCAGAACATGTTGGAAATGGATGACGTTGCTTTTAATGCTGCATACTAAACGCAAAAATAGGCTCGGGTTCAAATAAGTTTAAAAAACATTGAAGTGCCCGTGTAACAGATGAGTTCTCGTCCAAAACCCTGATACTCCAAAAGAGATTGTCCAGTTTGTACACGAAGTGCGTCCAGTTTTCGCCGTGACCCTCTATACTCTTTTGCACATGCTATGCGGGTGAAATGATGATACCATGACAAGTTCCAACATTTTCATTGTTCATTTTGTAGTGATTTTCAATTTCACGGTCATTTAGCTCTATAAACAAATCGGTAAATGACTGAAAAACGGCAAGTGATGTCAAAACATGTTGGAAATTGATGAAGTCGCTTTGAATGCTGCATACTGAACGCAAAAATAGGCTAGAGTTAAAATAAGTTTAAGAAACATTGAAGTGCCCGTGTAACACATGAATTCTCGTCCGTCACCCTGATACTAGCTCCGAAACAGATTGTCTAGTTTGTACACGAAGTGCGTCCAGTTTTCGCCGTGACCCTTTATACTCTTTTGCGCATGCTATGCGGGTGAAATGATGATACCATGCCAAGTTCCAACATCTTCAGAGTTCATTTTGTAGTGATTTTCAATTTCACGGTCATTTAGCTCTCTAAACAAATCGGTAAATGACTGAAAACAACAAATGATTTCAGAACGTGTTGGAAATTGATGACGTCGCTGTGAATGCTGCATACTGAACGCAAAATAGGCTGGAGTTCAAATAAGTTTAAAAAACATTGAAGTGCCCGTGTAACAGATGAATTCTCGTCCGAAACCCTGATACTAGCTCCGAAAGAGATTGTCCAGTTTGTACACGAAGTGCGTCGAGTTTTCGCCGTGACCCTCTATACTCTTTTGCACATGCTATGCGGGTGAAATGATGA
>NC_057808.1:449632860-449744170 GCF_018294505.1 Triticum aestivum | reverse complement strand
AAAGAAATCGGTAAATGACTAAAAAACAGCAAATGATGTCAGAACGTGTTGGAAATTGATGACATCGCTTTGAATGCTGCATACTGAACGCAAAAATAGGCTGGAGTTCAAATAAGTTTAAAAAACATTGAATTACCCGTATAACAGATGAGTTCTCGTCGGAAACCCTCATACTCCGAAAGAGATTGTCCATTTGTACAGAAGTGCGTCCAGTTTTCGCCGTGACCCCTATATTCTTTTGCACATGCTATGCGGGTGAAATGATGATACCATGCCAAGTTCCAACATTTTCAGAGTTCATTTTGTAGTGATTTTCAATTTCACGGTCATTTAGCTCTCTAAAAATCGGTAAATGACTAAAAACAGCAAATGATTTCAGAACGTGTTGGAAATTGATGACGTCGCTTGAATGCTTCATACTGAACGCAAAAATAGGCTGGAGTTCAAATAAGTTTAAAAAACATTGAAGTGCCCGTGTAACAGATGAGTTCTCGGTCCGAAACCCTGATACTACTCCGAAAGAGATTGTCCAGTTTGTACACGAAGTGCGTCCAGTTTTCGCCGTGACCCTCTATACTCTTTTGCACATGCTATGCGGGTGAAATGATGATACCATGCCAAGTTCCAACATTTTCAGAGTTCATTTTGTAGTGATTTTCAATTTCACGGTCATTTAGCTCTCTAAACAAATCGGTAAATGACTGAAAAACAGCAATGATGTCAGAACGTGTTGGAAATGATGACGTCGCTTTGAATGCTGCATACTGAACGCAAAAATAGGCTGGAGTTCAAATAAGTTTAAAAAACATTGAAGTGCCCGTGTAACAGATGAGTTCTCGTCCGAAACCCTGATACTAGCTCCGAAAGAGATTGTCCAGTTTGTACACGAAGTGCGTCCAGTTTTCGCCGTGACCCTCTATACTCTTTTGCACATGCTATGCGGGTGAAATGATGATACCATGCCAAGTTCCAACATTTTCGGAGTTCATTTGTAGTGATTTTCAATTTCACGGTCATTTAGCTCTCTAAACAAATCGGTAAATGACTGAAAAACAACAAATGATTTCAGAACGTGTTGGAAATTGATGACGTCGCTTTGAATGCTGCATACTGAACGCAAAAATAGGCTGGAGTTCAAATAAGTTTAAAAAACATTGAAGTGCCCGTGTAACAGATGAGTTCTCGTCCGAAACCCTGATACTAGCTCCGAAAGAGATTGTCCAGTTTGTACACGAAGTGCGTCCAGTTTTCGCCGTGACCCTCTATACTCTTTTGCACATGCTATGCGGGTGAAATGATGATACCATGCCAAGTTCCAACATTTTCAGAGTTCATTTTGTAGTGATTTTCAATTTCACGGTCATTTAGCTCTCTAAACAAATCGGTAAATGACTGAAAAACAGCAAATGATTTCAGAACGTGTTGGAAATTGATGACGTCGCTTTGAATGCTGCATACTGAACGCAAAAATAGGCTGGAGTTCAAATAAGTTTAAAAAACATTGAAGTGCCCGTGTAACAGATGAGTTCTCGTCGGAACCCTGATACTCCGAAAGAGATTGTCCAGTTTGTACACGAAGTGCGTCCAGTTTTCGCCGTGACCCTCTATACTCTTTTGCACATGCTATGCGGGTGAAATGATGATACCATGCCAAGTTCCAACATTTTCAGAGTTGATTTTGTAGTGATTTTCAATTTCACGGTCATTTAGCTCTCTAAACAAATCAGTAAATGACTGAAAAACAGCAAATGATGTCAGAACGTGTTGGAAATTGATGACGTCGCTTTGAATGCTGCATACTGAACGCAAAAATAGGCTGGAGTTCAAATAAGTTTAAAAAACATTGAAGTGCCCGTGTAACAGATGAGTTCTCGTCCGAAACCCTGATACTAGCTCCGAAAGAGATTGTCCAGTTTGTACACGAAGTGCGTCCAGTTTTCGCCGTGACCCTCTATACTCTTTTGCACATGCTATGTGGGTGAAATGATGATACCATGCCTAGTTCCAACATTTTCAGAGTTCATTTTGTAGTGATTTTCAATGTCACGGTCATTTAGCTCTCTAAAGAAATTGGTAAATGACTAAAAAACAGCAAATGATGTCAGAACGTGTTGGAAATTGATGACATCGCTTTGAATGCTGCATACTGAACGCAAAAATAGGCTGGAGTTCAAATAAGTTTAAAAAAACATTGAATTACCCGTGTAACAGATGAGTTCTCGTCCGAAACCCTCATACTCCGAAAGAGATTGTCCAGTTTGTACACGAAGTCCGTCCAGTTTTCGCCGTGACCCTCTATACACTTTTGCACATGCTATGCGGGTGAAATGATGATACCATGCCAAGTTCCAACATTTTCAGAGTTCATTTTGTAGTGATTTTCAATTTCACGGTCATTTAGCTCTCTAAACAAATCGGTAAATGACTGAAAAACAACAAATGATATCAGAACGTGTTGGAAATTGATGACATCGCTTTGAATGCTGCATACTGAACTCAAAAATAGGCTGGAGTTCAAATAAGTTCAAAAAACATTGAATTACCCGTGTAACAGATGGGTTCTCGTCCGAAACCCTGATACCACCTCCGAAAGAGATTATCCAGTTTGTACACGAAGTGCGTCGAGTTTTCGCCGTGACCCTCTATACACTTTTGCACATACTATGCGGGTGAAATGATGATACCATTCCAAGTTCCAACATTTCCAGAGTTCATTTGTAGTGATTTTCAATTTCACGGTCATTTAGCTCTCTAAACAAATCCGTAAATGACTGAAAAACAGCAAATGATTTCAGAACGTGTTGGAAATTGATGACGTCGCTGTGAATGCTGCATACTGAACGCCAAATAGGCTGGAGTTCAAATAAGTTTAAAAAACATTGAAGTGCCCGTGTAACAGATGAGTTCTCGTCCGAAACCCTGATACTAACTCCGAAAGAGATTGTCCAGTTTGTCCACGAAGTGCGTCCAGTTTTCGCCGTGACCCTCTATACTCTTTTGCACATGCTATGCGGGTGAAATGATGATACCATGCCAAGTTCCAACATTTTCAGAGTTCATTTTGTAGTGATTTTCAATGTCACGGTCATTTAGCTCTCCAAAGAAATCGGTAAATGACTAAAAAACAGCAAATGATGTCAGAACGTGTTGGAAATTGATGACATCGCTTTGAATGCTGCATACTGAACGCAAAAATAGGCTGGAGTTCAAATAAGTTTAAAAAACATTGAATTACCCGTATAACAGATGAGTTCTCGTCGGAAACCCTCATACTCCGAAAGAGATTGTCCAGTTTGTACACGAAGTGCGTCCAGTTTTCGCCGTGACCCTCTATACTCTTTTGCACATGCTATGCGGGTGAAATGATGATACCATGCCAAGTTCCAACATTTTCAGAGTTGATTTTGTAGTGATTTTCAATTTCACGGTCATTTAGCTCTCTAAACAAATCAGTAAATGACTGAAAAACAGCAAATGATGTCAGAACGTGTTGGAAATTGATGACGTCGCTTTGAATGCTGCATACTGAACGCAAAAATAGGCTGGAGTTCAAATAAGTTTAAAAAACATTGAAGTGCCCGTGTAACAGATGAGTTCTCGTCCGAAACCCTGATACTAGCTCCGAAAGAGATTGTCCAGTTTGTACACGAAGTGCGTCCAGTTTTCGCCGTGACCCTCTATACTCTTTTGCACATGCTATGTGGGTGAAATGATGATACCATGCCTAGTTCCAGCATTTTCAGAGTTCATTTTGTAGTGATTTTCAATGTCACGGTCATTTAGCTCTCTAAAGAAATTGGTAAATGACTAAAAACAGCAAATGATGTCAGAACGTGTTGGAAATTGATGACATCGCTTTGAATGCTGCATACTGAACGCAAAAATAGGCTGGAGTTCAAATAAGTTTAAAAAACATTGAATTACCCGTGTAACAGATGAGTTCTCGTCCGAAACCCTCATACTCCGAAAGAGATTGTCCAGTTTGTACACGAAGTGCGTCCAGTTTTCGCCGTGACCCTCTATACACTTTTGCACATGCTATGCGGGTGAAATGATGATACCATGCCAAGTTCCAACATTTTCAGAGTTCATTTTGTAGTGATTTTCAATTTCACGGTCATTTAGCTCTCTAAACAAATCGGTAAATGATTGAAAAACAAC
Organism: Triticum aestivum; assembly: GCF_018294505.1. NCBI lineage: Eukaryota > Viridiplantae > Streptophyta > Magnoliopsida > Poales > Poaceae > Triticum > Triticum aestivum. Next base: position 449,740,009 of record NC_057808.1, on the reverse strand, counting down.
AAATGATATGAGAACGTGTTGGAAATTGATGACATCGCTTTGAATGCTGCATACTGAACTCAAAAATAGGCTGGAGTTCAAATAAGTTCAAAAAACATTGAATTACCCGTGTAACAGATGGGTTCTCGTCCGAAACCCTGATACCACCTCCGAAAGAGATTATCCAGTTTGTACACGAAGTGCGTCGAGTTTTCGCCGTGACCCTCTATACACTTTTGCACATACTATGCGGCTGAAATGATGATACCATTCCAAGTTCCAACATTTCCAGAGTTCATTTGTAGTGATTTTCAATTTCACGGTCATTTAGCTCTCTAAACAAATCAGTAAATGACTGAAAAACAGCAAATGATTTCAGAACGTGTTGGAAATTGATGACGTCGCTGTGAATGCTGCATACTGAACGCCAAATAGGCTGGAGTTCAAATAAGTTTAAAAAACATTGAAGTGCCCGTGTAACAGATGAGTTCTCGTCCGAAACCCTGATACTAACTCCGAAAGAGATTGTCCAGTTTGTACACGAGGTGCGTCCAGTTTTCACCATGACCCTCTATACTCTTTTGCACATGCTATGCGGGTGAAATGATGATACCATGACAAGTTCCAACATTTTCAGAGTTCATTTTGTAGTGATTTTCAATTTCACGGTCATTTAGCTCTATAAACAAATCGGTAAATGACTGAAAAACGGCAAATAATGTCAAAACATGTTGGAAATTCATGAAGTCGCTTTGAATGCTGCATACCGAACGCAAAAATAGGCTAGAGTTAAAATAAGTTTAAGAAACATTGAAGTGCCCGTGTAACAGATGAATTCTCGTCCGTCACCCTGATACTAGCTCCGAAAGAGATTGTCCAGTTTGTACACGAAGTGCGTCCAGTTTTCGCCGTGACCCTTTATACTCTTTTGCGCATGCTATGCGGGTGAAATGATGATACCATGCCAAGTTCCAACATCTTCAGAGTTCATTTTGTAGTGATTTTCAATTTCACGGTCATTTAGCTCTCTAAACAAATCGGTAAATGACTGAAAAACAGCAAATGATGTCAGAACGGGTTGGAAATGGATGACGTCGCTTTGAATGCTGCATACTGAACACAAAAATAGGCTGGAGTTCAAATAAGTTTAAAAAACATTGAAGTGCCCGTGTAACAGATGAGTTCTCGTCCGAAACCTGATACTAGCTCCGAAAGAGATTGTGCAGTTTGTACAGGAAGTGCGTCCAGTTTTCGCCGTGACCCTCTATACTCTTTTGCACATGCTATGTGGGTGAAATGATGATACCATGCCAAGTTCCAACATTTTCAGAGTTCATTTTGTAGTGATTTTCAATTTCACAGTCATTTAGCTCTCTAAAGAAATCGGTAAAGGACTGAAAAACAGCAAATGATGTCAGAACGTGTTGGAAATTGATGACGTCGCTTTGAATGCTGCATACTTAACGGAAAAATAGGCTGGAGTTCAAATAAGTTTTAAAAACATTGAAATGCCCGTGTAACAGATGAGTTCTCGTCCGAAACCCTGATACTAGCTCCGAAAGAGATTGTCCAGTTTGTACACGAGGTGCGTCCAGTTTTCACCATGACCCTATATACTCTTTTGCACATTCTATGCGGGTGAAATGACGATACCATGCCAACTGCCAAAATTTTCAGAGTTCATTTTGTAGTGATTTTCAATTTCACGGTCATTTAGCTCTGTAAACAAATCGATAAATGACTGAAAAACAGCAAATGATGTCAGAACGTGTAAGAAATTGATGACGTCACTTTGAGTGCTGCATACTGAACGCAAAATAGGCTGGAGTTCAAATAAGTTTAAAAAACATTGAAGTGCCCGTGTAACAGATGAGTTGTCGTCTGAAACCCTGATACTAGCTCCGATAGAGATTGTCCAGTTTGTACACGAAGTGCGTCCAGTTTTTGCTGTGACCCTCTATAATCTTTTGCACATGCTATGCGGGTGAAATGATGATACCATGCCAAGTTCCAACATTTTCAGAGTTCATTTTGTACTGATTTTCAATTTCATGGTCATTTAGCTCTCTAAACAAATCAGTAAATGACTGAAAAACAGCAAATGATGTCAGAACGTGTTGGAAATTGATGACGTCGCTTTGAATGCTGCATACTGAACGCAAAAATAGGCTGGAGTTCAAATAAGTTTAAAAAACATTGAAGTGCCCGTGTAACAGATGAGTTCTCGTCCGAAACCCTGATACTAGCTCCGAAAGAGATTGTCCAGTTTGTACACGAAGTGCGTCCAGTTTTCGCCGTGACCCTCTATACTCTTTTGCACATGCTATGCGGGTGAAATGATGATACCATGCCAAGTTCCAACATTTTCAGAGTTCATTTTGTAGTGATTTTCAATTTCACGGTCATTTAGCTCTCTAAACAAATCGGTAAATGATTGAAAAACAGCAAATGATATCAGAACGTGTTGGAAATTGATGACATCTCTTTGAATGCTGCATACTGAACGCAAAAATAGGCTGGAGTTCAAATAAGTTTAAAAAACATTGAATTACCAGTGTAACAGATGGGTTCTCGTCCGAAACCCTGATACACTCCGAAAGAGATTGTCCAGTTTGTACACGAAGTGCGTCCAGTTTTCGCCGTGACCCTCTATACTCTTTTGCACATGCTATGCGGGTGAAATGATGATACCATGCCAAGTTCCAACATTTCCAGAGTTCAATTGTAGTGATTTTCAATTTCACGGTCATTTAGCTCTCTAAACAAATCGGTAAATGACTGAAAAACAGCAAATGATGTGAACGTGTTCGAAATTGATGACGTCGCTTTGAATGCTGCATACTGAACGCAAAAATAGGCTGGAGTTCAAATAAGTTCAAAAAACATTGAAGTGCCCGTGTAACAGATGAGTTCTCGTCCGAAACCCTGATACTAGCTCCGAAAGAGATTATCCAATTTGTACTAGAAGTGTGTCCAGTTTTCGCCGTGACCCTCTATACTCTTTTGCACATGCTATGCGGGTGAAATGATGATACCATGCCAAGTTCCAACATTTTCGGAGTTCATTTTGTAGTGATTTTCAATTTCACGGTCATTTAGCTCTCTAAACAAATCAGGAAATGACTAAAAAACATTAAATGATTTCAGAACGTGTTGGAAATTGATGACGTCGCTTTGAATGCTGCATACTGAACGCAACATAGGCTGGAGTTCAAATAAGTTTAAAAAACATTGAAGTGCCCGTGTAACAGATGAGTTCTCGTCCGAAACCCTGATACTCCGAAAGAGATTGTCCAGTTTGTACAGGAAGTGCGTCCAGTTTTCGCCGTGACCCTCTATACTCTTTTGCACATGCTATGTCAGTGAAATGATGATACCATGCCAAGTTCCAACATTTTCAGAGCTCATTTTGTAGTGATTTTGAATTTCACGGTCATTTAGCTCTCTAAGCAAATCGGTAAATGACTGAAAAACAGCAAATGATTTCAGAACGTGTTGGAAATTGATGATGTCGCTTTGAATGCTGTATACTGAACGCAAAAATAGGGTGGAGTTCAAATAAGTTTAAAAAACATTGAAGTGCCCGTGTAACAGATGAGTTCTCGTCCGAAACCCTGATACTAACTCCGAAAGAGATTGTCCAGTTTGTACACGAGGTGCATCCAGTTTTCACCATGACACTCTATACTCTTTTGCACATGCTATGCGGGTGAAATGACGATACCATGCCAAGTTCCAACATTTTCAGAGTTCATTTTGTAGTGTTTTTCAATTTCACGGTCATTTAGCTCTCTAAACAAATCGATAAATGACTGAAAAACAGCAAATGATGTCAGAACGTGTTAGAAATTGATGACGTCGCTTTGAATGCTGCATACTGAACGCAAAAATAGGCTGGAGTTCAAATAAGTTTAAAAAACATTGAAGTGCCCGTGTAACAGATGAGTTCTCGTCTGAAACCCTGAAAGTAGCTCCGATAGAGATTGTCCAGTTTGTACACAAAGTGCGTCCAGTTTTTGCTGTGACCCTCTATACTCTTTTGCACATGCTATGCGGGTGAAATGATGATACCATGCCAAGTTCCAACATTTTCAGAGTTCATTTTGTAGTGATTTTCAATTTCATGGTCATTTAGCTCTCTAAACAAATCAGTAAATGACTGAAAAACAGCAAATGATGTCAGAACGTGTAACAGATGAGTTCTCGTCCGAAATCATGATACTAGCTCCGAAAGAGATTGTCCAGTTTGTACACGAAGTGCGTCCAGTTTTCGCCGTGACCCTCTATACTCTTTTGCACATGCTATGTGGGTGAAATGATGATACCATGCCTAGTTCCAACATTTTCAGAGTTCATTTTGTAGTGATTTTCAATTTCACGGTCATTTAGCTCTCTAAACAAATCGGTAAATGATTGAAAAACAGCAAATGATATCAGAACGTGTTGGAAATTGATGACAACTCTTTGAATGCTGCATACTGAACTCAAAAATAGGCTGGAGTTCAAATAAGTTTAAAATACATTGAATTACCCGTGTAACAGATGGGTTCTCGTCCGAAACCCTGATACTCCGAAAGAGATTGTCCAGTTTGTACACGAAGTGCGTCCAGTTTTCGCCGTGACCCTCTATACTCTTTTGCACATGCTATGTCAGTGAAATGATGATACCATGCCAAGTTCCAACATTTTCAGAGCTCATTTTGTAGTGATTTTCAATTTCACGCTCATTTAGCTCTCTAAACAAATCGGTAAATGACTGAAAAACAGCAAATGATTTCAGAACGTGTTGGAAATGGACGACGTCGCTTTGAAGGCTGCATACTGAATGCCAAAATTGGTTGGAGTTCAAATAAGTTTAAAAAAAATTGAAGTGCTCGTGTAACAGATGAGTTCTCGTCCGAAACCCTGATACTAACTCCGAAAAAGATTGACCAGTTTGTACACGAAGTGCGTCCAGTTTTCGCCGTGACCCTCTATACTCTTTTGCACATGCTATGCGGGTAAAATGATGATACCATGCCAAGTTCCAACATTTTCAGAGTTCATTTTGTAGTGATTTGCAATTTCACGGTCATTTAGCTCTCTAAACAAATCGGTAAATGACTGAAAAACAGCAAATGATGTCAGAACGTGTTGGAAATTGATGACGTCGCTTTGAATGCTGCATACTGAATGCAAAAATAGGCTGGAGTTCAAATAAGTTTAAAAAACATTGAAGTGCCCGTGTAACAGATGAGTTCTCGTCCGAAACCCTGATACTAGCTCCGAAAGAGATTGTCCAGTTTGTACACGAAGTGGGTCCAGTTTTCGCCGTGACCCTCTATACTCTTTCGCACATGCTACGCGGGTGAAATGATGATACCATGCCAGGTTCCAACATTTTCAGAGTTCATTTTGTAGTGATTTTGAATTTCACGGTCATTTAGCTCTCTAAACCAATCGGTAAATGACTGAAAAACAGCAAATGATTTCAAAACGTGTTGGAAATTGATGACGTCGCTTTGAATGCTGTATACTGAACGCAAAAATAGGGTGGAGTTCAAATAAGTTTAAAAAGCATTGAAGTGCCCGTGTAACAGATGAGTTCTCGTCCGAAACCCTGATACGAACTCCGAAAGAGATTGTCCAGTTTGTACACGAGGTGCGTCCAGTTTTCACCATGACCCTCTATACTCTTTTGCACATGCTATGCGGGTGAAATGACGATACCATGCCAAGTTCCAACATTTTCAGAGTTCATTTTGTAGTGATTTTCAATTTCACGGTCATTTAGCTCTGTAAACAAATCGATAAATGACTGAAAAACAGCAAATGATGTCAGAACGGGTTAGAAATTGATGACGTCACTTTGAATGCTGCATACTGAACGGAAAAATAGGCTGGAGTTCAAATAAGTTTAAAAAACATTGAAGTGCCCGTGTAACAGATGAGTTCTCGTCTGAAACCCTCATACTAGCTCCGATAAAGATTGTCCAGTTTGTACACGAAGTGCGTCCAGTTTTTGCCGTGACCCTCTATACTCTTTTGCACATGCTATGCGGGTGAAATGATGATACCATGCCAAGTTCCAACATTTTCAGAGTTCATTTTGTAGTGATTTTCAATTTCATGGTCATTTAGCTCTCTAAACAAATCAGTAAATGACTGAAAAACAGCAAATGATGTCAGAACGTGTTGGAAATTGATGACGTCGCTTTGAATGCTGCATACTGAACGCAAAAATAGGCTGGAGTTCAAATAAGTTTAAAAAACATTGAAGTGCCCGTGTAACAGATGAGTTCTCGTCCGAAACCCTGATACTAGCTCCGAAAGAGATTGTCCAGTTTGTACACGAAGTGCGTCCAGTTTTCGCCGTGACACTCTATACCCTTTTGCACATGCTATGCGGGTGAAATGATGATACCATGCCAAGTTCCAACATTTTCAGGGTTCATTTGTAGTGATTTTCAATTTCACGGTCATTTAGCTCTCTAAACAAATCGGTAAATGACTGAAAAACAGCAAATGATGTCAGAACATGTTCAAAATTGATGACGTCGCTTTGAATGCTGCATACTGAACGCAGAAATAGGCTGGAGTTCAAATAAGTTTAAAAAACATTGAAGTGCCCGTGTAACAGATGGGTTCTCGTCCGAAACCGTGATACTAGCTCCTAAAGAGATTGTCCAGTTTGTACACGAAGTGCGTCCAGTTTTCGCCGTGACCCTCTATACTCTTTTGCACATGCTATGTGGGTGAAATGATGATACCATGCCAAGTTCTAACATTTTGAGAGTTCATTTTGTAGTGATTTTGAATTTCACGGTCAATTAGCTCTCTAAACAAATCGGTAAATGACTGAAAAACAACAAATGATTTCAGAACGTGTTGGAAATTGATGACATCGCTTTGAATGCTGTATACTGAACGCGAAAATAGGGTGGTGTTCAAGTAAGTTTAAAAAACATTGAAGTGCCCGTGTAACAGATGAGTTCTCGTCCGAAACCCTGATATTAGCTCTGAAAGAGATTATCCAATTTGTACTAGAAGTGTGTCCAGTTTTCGCCGTGACCCTCTATGCTCTTTTGCACATGCTATGCGGGTGAAATAATGATACCATGCCAAGTTCCAACATTTTCGGAGTTCATTTTGTAGTGATTTTCAATTTCACGGTCATTTAGCTCTCTAAACAAATCAGTAAATGACTGAAAAACGTTAAATGATTTCAGAACGTGTTGGAAATTGATGACGTCGCTTTGAATGCTGCATACTGAACGCAACATAGGCTGGAGTTCAAATAAGTTTAAAAAACATTGAAGTGCCCGTGTAACAGATGAGTTCTCGTCCGAAACCCTGATACTCCGAAAGAGATTGTCCAGTTTGTACACGAAGTGCGTCGAGTTTTCGCCGTGACCCTCTATACTCTTTTGCACATGCTATGTCAGTGAAATGATGATACCATGCCAAGTTCCAACATTTTCAGAGCTCATTTTGTAGTGATTTTCAATTTCACGGTCATTTAGCTCTCTAAACAAATCGGTAAATGACTGAAAAACAGCAAATGATTTCAGAACGTGTTGGAAATTGACGACGTCGCTTTGAAGGCTGCATACTGAATGCCAAAATTGGTTGGAGTTCAAATAAGTTTAAAAAACATTGAAGTGCTCGTGTAACAGATGAGTTCTCGTCCGAAACCCTGATACTAACTCCGAAAAAGATTGACCAGTTTGTACACGAAGTGCGTCCAGTTTTCGCCGTGACCCTCTATACTCTTTTGCACATGCTATGCGGGTGAAATGATGATACCATGCCAAGTTCCAACATTTCCAGAGTTCATTTGTAGTGATTTGCAATTTCACGGTCATTTAGCTCTCTAAACAAATCGGTAAATGACTGAAAAACAACAAATGATGTCAGAACGTGTTGGAAATTGATGACGTCGCTGTGAATGCTGCATACTGAATGAAAAAATAGGCTGGAGTTCAAATAAGTTTAAAAAACATTGAAGTGCCCGTGTAACAGATGAGTTCTTGTCCGAAACCCTCGTACTAGCTCCGAAAGAGATTGTCCAGTTTGTACACGAAGTGGATCCAGTTTTCGCCGTGACCCTCTATACTCTTTTGCACATGCTACGCGGGTGAAATGATGATACCATGCCAAGTTCCAACATTTTCAGAGTTCATTTTGTAGTGATTTTGAATTTCACGGTCATTTAGCTCTCTAAACAAATCGGTAAATGACTGAAAAACAGCAAATGATTTCAGAACGTGTTGGAAATTGATGATGTCGCTTTGAATGCTGTATACTGAACGCAAAAATAGGCTGGAGTTCAAATAAGTTTAAAAAACATTGAAGTGCCCGTGTAACAGATGAGTTCTCGTCCAAAACCCTGATACTAACTCCGAAAGAGATTGTCCAGTTTGTACACGAGGTGCGTCCAGTTTTCACCATGACCCTCTATACTATTTTGCACATGCTATGCGGGTGAAATGACGATACCATGCCAAGTTCCAATTTTTTCAGAGTTCATTTTGTAGTGATTTTCAATTTCACGGTCATTTAGCTCTCTAAATAAATCGATAAATGACTGAAAACAGCAAATGATGTCAGAACGTGTTAGAAATTGATGACGTCGCTTGGAATGCTGCATACTGAACGCAAAAATAGGCTGGAGTTCAAATAAGTTTAAAAAACATTGAAGTGCCCGTGTAACAGATGAGTTCTCGTCTGAAACCCTGATACTAGCTCCGATAGAGATTGTCCAGTTTGTACACGAAGTGCGTCCAGTTTTTGCCGTGACCCTCTATACTCTTTTGCACATGCTATGCGGGTGAAATGATGATACCATGCCAAGTTCCAACATTTTCAGAGTTCACTTTGTAGTGATTTTCAATTTCATGGTCATTTAGCTCTCTAAACAAATCAGTAAATGACTGAAAAACAGCAAATGATGTCAGAACGTGTTGGAAATTGATGACGTCGCTTTGAATGCTGCATACTGAACGCAAAAATAGGCTGGAGTTCAAATAAGTTCAAAAAACATTGAAGTGCCCGTGTAACAGATGAGTTCTCGTCTGAAACCCTGATACTAGCTCCGAAAGAGATTGTCCAGTTTGTACACGAAGTGCGTCCAGTTTTCGCCGTGACCCTCTATACTCTTTTGCACATGCTATGCGGGTGAAATGATGATACCATGCCAAGTTCCAACATTTCCAGAGTTCATTTGTAGTGATTTTCAATTTCACGGTCATTTAGCTCTCTAAACAAATCGGTAAATGACTGAAAAACAGCAAATGATGTCAGAACATGTTCAAAATTGATGACGTCGCTTCGAATGCTGCATACTGAACGCAAAAATAGGCTGGAGTTCAAATAAGTTCAAAAAACATTGAAGTGCCCGTGTAACAGATGAGTTCTCGTCCGAAACCCTGATACTAGCTCCGAAAGAGATTATCCAATTTGTACAAGAAGTGTGTCCAGTTTTCGCCGTGACCCTCTATACTCTTTTGCACATGCTATGCGGGTGAAATGATGATACCATGCCAAGGTCCAACCTTTTCGGAGTTCATTTTGTAGTGATTTTCAATTTCACGGTCATTTAGCTCTCTAAACAAATCAGTAAATGACTGAAAAACATTAAATGATTTCAGAACGTGTTGGAAATTGATGACGCCGCTTTGAATGCAGCATACTGAACGCAACATAGGCTGGAGTTCAAATAAGTTTAAAAAACATTGAAGTGCCCGTGTAACAGATGAGTTCTCGTCCGAAACCCTGATACTCCGAAAGAGATTGTCCAGTTTGTACACGAAGTGCGTCCAGTTTTCGCCGTGACCCTCTATACTCTTTTGCACATGCTATGTCGGTGAAATGATGATACCATGCCAAGTTCCAACATTTTCAGAGCTCATTTTGTAGTGATTTTCAATTTCACGCTCATTTAGCTCTCTAAACAAATCGGTAAATGACTGAAAAACAGCAAATGATTTAAGAACGTGTTGGAAATTGACGACGTCGCTTTGAAGGCTGCATACCGAATGCAAAATTTGGTTGGAGTTCAAATAAGTTTAAAAAACATTGAAGTGCTCGTGTAACAGATGAGTTCTCGTCCGAAACCCTGATACTAACTCCGAAAAAGATTGACCAGTTTGTACACGAAGTGCGTCCAGTTTTCGCCGTGACCCTCTATACTGTTTTGCACATGCTATGCGGGTGAAATGATGATACCATGCCAAGTTCCAACATTTTTAGAGTTCATTTTGTAGTGATTTTCAATTTCACGCTCATTTAGCCCTCTAAACAAATCGGTAAATGACTGAAAAACAGCAAATGATGTCAGAACGTGTTGGAAATTGATGACGTTGCTTTGAATGCTGCATACTGAACGCAAAAATAGGCTGGAGTTCAAATAAGTTTAAAAAACATTGAAGTGCCGTGTAACAGATGAGTTCTCGTGAGAAACCCTAATACTAGCTCCGAAAGAGATTGTCCAGTTTGTACACGATGTGCGTCCAGTTTTCTCCGTGACCCTCTATACTCTTTTGCACATGCTACGCGGGTGAAATGATGATACCATGCCAAGTTCTAACATTTTGAGAGTTCATTTTGTAGTGATTTTGAATTTCACGGTCAATTAGCTCTCTAAACAAATCGGTAAATGACTGAAAAACAACAAATGATTTCAGAACGTGTTGGAAATTGATGACATCGCTTTGAATGCTGTATACTGAACGCGAAAATAGGGTGGTGTTCAAGTAAGTTTAAAAAACATTGAAGTGCCCGTGTAACAGATGAGTTCTCGTCCGAAACCCTGATACTAACTCCGAAAGAGATTGTCCAGTTTGTACACGAGGTGCGTCCAGTTTTCATCATGACCCTCTATACTCTTTTGCACATGCTATGCGGGTGAAATGACGATACTATGCCAAGTTCCAACATTTTCAGAGTTCATTTTGTAGTGATTTTCAATTTCACGGTCATTTAGCTCTCTAAACAAATTGATAAATGACTGAAAAATAGCAAATGATGTCAGAACGTGTTAGAAATTGATGACGTCGCTTTGAATGCTGCATACTGAACGCAAAAATAGGCTGGAGTTCAAATAAGTTTAAAAAACATTGAAGTGCCCGTGTAACAGATGAGTTCTCGTCCGAAACCCTGATACTAGCTCCGAAAGAGATTGTCTAGTTTGTACACGAAGTGTGTCCAGTTTTTGCCGTGACCCTCTATACTCTTTTGCACATGCTATGCGGGTGAAATGACGATACCATGCCAAGTTCCAACATTTTCAGAGTTCATTTTGTAGTGATTTTCAATTTCATGGTCATTTAGCTCTCTAAATAAATCAGTAAATGACTGAAAAACAACAAATGATGTCAGAACGTGTTGGAAATTGATGACGTCGCTTTGAAGGCTGCATACTGAACACAAAAATAGGCTGGAGTTCAAATAAGTTTAAAAAACATTGAAGTGCCCGTGTAACAGATGAGTTCTCGTCCGAAACCCTGATACTAACTCCGAAAAAGATTGACCAGTTTGTACACGAAGTGCGTCCAGTTTTCGCCGTGACCCTCTATACTCTTTTGCACATGCTATGCGGGTGAAATGATGATACCATGCCAAGTTCCAACATTTTCAGAGTTCATTTTGTAGTGATTTTCAATTTCACGATCATTTAGCGCTCTAAACAAATCGGTAAATGACTGAAAAACAGCAAATGATGTCAGAACGTGTTGGAAATTGATGACGTCGCTTTGAATGCTGCATACTGAACGCAAAAATAGGCTGGAGTTCAAATAAGTTTAAAAAACATTGAAGTGCCCGTGTAACAGATGAGTTCTTGTCCGAAACCCTAATACTAGCTCCGAAAGAGATTGTCCAGTTTGTACACGAAGTGGGTCCAGTTTTCGCCGTGACCCTCTATACTCTTTTGCACATGCTACGCGGGTGAAATGATGATACCATGCCAAGTTCCAACATTTTCAGAGTTCATTTTGTAGTGATTTTGAATTTCACGGTCATTTAGCTCTCTAAACAAATCGGTAAATGACTGAAAAACAGCAAATGATTTCAGAACGTGTTGGAAATTGATGACGTCGCTTTGAATGCTGTATACTGAACGCAAAAATAGGGTGGAGTTCAAATAAGTTTAAAAAACATTGAAGTGCCCGTGTAACAGATGTGTTCTCGTCCGAAACCCTGATACTCCGAAAGAGATTGTCCAGTTTGTACACGAAGTGCGTCCAGTTTTCGCCGTGACCCTCTATACTCTTTTGCACATGCTATGCGGGTGAAATGACGATACCATGCCAAGTTCCAACATTTTCAGAGTTCATTTTGTAGTGATTTTCAATTTCATGGTCATTTAGCTCTCTAAACAAATCAGTAAATGACTGAAAAACAGCAAATGATGTCAGAACGTGTTGGAAATTGATGACGTCGCTTTGAATGCTGCATACTGAAGGCAAAAATAGGCTGGAGTTCAAATAAGTTTAAAAAACATTGAAGTGCCCGTGTAACAGATAAGTTCTCGTCCGAAACCCTGATACTACCTCCGAAAGAGATTGTCCAGTTTGTACACGAAGTGCGTCCAGTTTTCGCCGTGACCCTCTATACTCTTTTGCACATGCTATGCTGGTGAAATGATGATACCATGCCAAGTTCCAACATTTTCAGAGTTCATTTTGTAGTGATTTTCAATTTCACGGTCATTTAGCTCTCTAAACAAATCGGTAAATGACTGAAAAACAGCAAATGATTTCAGAACGTGTTGGAAATTGATGACGTCACTTTGAACGCTGCATACTGAACGCAAAAATAGGCTGGAGTTCAAATAAGTTTAAAAAACATTGAAGTGCCCGTGTAACAAATGTGTTCTCGTCCGAAAACCTAATACTCCGAAAGAGATTGTCCAGTTTTTACACGAAGTGCGTCCAGTTTTCGCCGTGACCCTCCATACTCTTTTGCACATGCTATGTGGGTGAAATGATGATACCATGCCAAGTTCCAACATTTTCAGAGTTCATTTTGTAGTGATTTTCAATTTCACGGTCATTTAGCTCTCTAAACAAATCGGTAAATGACTGAAAAACAGCAAATGATGTCAGAACGTGTTGGAAATTGATGACGTCGCTTTGAATGCTGCATACTTAACGCAAAAATAGGCTGGAGTTCAAATAAGTTTTAAAAACATTGAAGTGCCCGTGTAACAGATGAGTTCTCGTCCGAAACCCTGATACTAGCTCTGAAAGAGATTGTCCAGTTTGTACACGAAGTGCATCCAGTTTTCGCCGTGACCCTCTATACACTTTTGCACATGCTATGCGGGTGAAATGATGATACCATGCCAAGTTCCAACATTTTCAGAGTTCATTTTGTAGTGATTTTCAGTTTCACGGTCATTTAGCTCTCTAAATGGTAAATGACTGAAAAAAGCAAATGATGTCAGAACGTGTTGGAAATTGATGACGTCGCTTTCAATGATTCATACTGAACGCAAAAATTGGCTAGAGTTCAAATAAGTTTAAAAAACATTGAAGTGCCCGTGTAATAGATGAGTTCTCGTCCGAAACCCTGATACTAGCTCCGAAAGAGATTGTCCAGTTTGTACACGAAGTGCGTCCAGTTTTCGCTGTGACCCTCTATACTCTTTTGCACATGCTATGCGGGTGAAATGATGATACCATGCCAAGTTCCAACATTTTCAGAGTTCATTTTGTAGTGATTTTCAATTTCACGGTCATTTAGCTCTCTAAACAAATCGGTAAATGACTGAAAAACAACAAATGCTTTCAAAACGTGTTGGAAATTGATGACGTTGCTTTGAATGCTGCATACTGAACGCAAAAATAGGCTGGAGTTCAAATAAGTTTAAAAAACATTGATTATCATAAAAAATACATTGATTATCAATGATCTTTTTGTGTACAATATGAATTGTCAATATGAGTCATCAACGGTTTAGAAACAGGTGAAGACTCATATTGCGACCACAAATTCTACACATAGAGTTCAATGAAGACCATGTGCTTGTGATAGTTTGAGAAGTAACATATTTAAGGTGGTAAAAATCTTGCTAGGGGAGCGAGGTGGGACTAAAAACAGCCTGCCACAACCTCTTTACTACCGGTTCATGCCATGAACCGGTACTAAATGGGCTGGCCAGGCACCAGCCTCTTTAGTACCGGTTCGTGGCGTGAACCGGTACTAAAGATCTCCTCCCGCCTAGCCGTTTGAACCGGCACTAATGGACACATTAGTGCCGGCTCAAATGCAAACCGGGACTAATTTATCTCACATTTGACCCTTTTTCCACTAGTGTCTATTCGATGTAATCTTCTTTTGCGGTGTGTTTGTTGAGACTGATGAATTGTGGGTTTATGATCAAGTTTATCTATGAACAATATTTGAATCTTCTCTGAATTCTTTTATGTATGATTGGTTATCTTTGCAAGTCTCTTCGAATTATCAGTTTGGTTTGGCCTACTAGATTGATCTTTCTTGCAATGGGAGAAGTGCTTAGCTTTGGGTTCAATCTTGCGGTGTCCTTTCCCAGTGACAGTAGGGGCAGCAAGGCACATATTGTATTGTTGCCATCGAGGATAACAAGATGGGGTTTATATCATATTGCATGAGTTTATCCCTCTACATCATGTCATCTTGCTTAAAGCGTTACTCTGTTCTTATGAACTTAATACTCTAGATGCATGCTGGATAGCAGTCGATGTGTGGAGTAATAGTAGTAGATGCAGGCAGGAGTCGGTCTACTTGTCTCGGACGTGTTGCCTATATACATGATCATACCTAGATATTCTCATAACTATGCTCAATTCTGTCAATTGCTCAATAGTAATTTGTTCACCCACCGTAATACTTATGCTCTTGAGAGAAGCCACTAGTGAAACCTATGGGCCCCGGGTCTATTTTCCATCATATTGATCTTCCAACACTTAGTTATTTTATTCCCTTTTATTTTACTTTGCATCTTTAGCATAAAAATACCAAAAATATTATCTTATCATATCTATCAGATCTCACTTTCGTAAGTGACCATGAAGGGATTGACAACCCCTTTATTGCGTTGGTTGCGAGGATTTTATTTGTTTGAGCAGGTGCGAGGGACTCGTGCGTGGCCTCCTACTGGATTGATACCTTGGTTCTCAAAAACTAAGGGAAATACTTACGCTACTTTACTGCATCACCCTTTCCTCTTGAAGGGAAAACCAACGCAGTGCTCAAGAGGTAGCACTCTCACGTCAAGGAGGTGCCTGAGGCGTCCACGAGGCAGGCCCACACGCCTGGGGGGAGGGGGGGCGTGCCCCCACCCTCGTGGGCGCCCCGGGACTCTCCTGGCCCAATTCTTTTACTCTGGGGTCTTCTTTTGGTCCATAAAAAATCGTCAAAAATTGGCACGTCAATTGGACTCCGTTTGATATTCCTTTTCTGTAAAACTCAAAAACAAGGAAAAAACAGAAACTGGCACTGGGCACTAGGTTAATAGGTTAGTCCCAAAAATCATATAAAATAGCCTAATAATGCATATAAAACATCCGAGGTTGATAATATAATAGCATAAATACTTCATAAAGTATAGATACGTTGGAGACGTATCATCCGTCCAGACGCGAAGACTCTGGATGATCTATCGTGCGTAGCACCTGCCAACCAGGCATGACTAAGCATAGCACCTGTCGGCCAGGCATGACTTGACAACTCCACTGAAGCTCCGTGCAAGACGGAGCCGTTCCACCTCTTGCCTGTGTCTTCTAGCGCTGCTCCACAAACGATGCTCCCAGGAGAGAAACGGCACCGCAATACCGCCATCGTCCGATCTGGAGAACCAGATCCTAGGGTTTCCCCCGAAGCAGTGCGCATCACCAACAGCCGTCAAGGACCCACACAGTGCCCACCACCACTCAACCCTCAAGGCGACGCTTTCAGGAAGGTCACGGCATCAAGGACGCCGCCGCCGCCCACCGGAGTTAGGGTTTTCACCCAAGAGGCGGAGAGGGGGGAAATGCAGGAGCAGACATGGACCGACGTCTCCAAGAAGAAAAGCAGTGCCCTTGAGCGTCGTCGGTGGCGCAGCCGACCAGGCCCGACCAAGGGGTTTCCCCCAATCTGGATCTCCTCCACCAGCTTCACCAGTGGCCAGGGTCCCGGCAACCACGTCGACACCGTCAGGAACCCGCATGAGAGAAGCCCACTAACCAGGGTCGGATGACTGCGGCCAGATCTGGCGCTAGAACCCACCGCCCGCGCACACCGACAACCGAACAAGCCGACCCCGACAACGCCGGCCACAAATCTGGCCACACCCAGATCCGACGCACCCGCCGCGCCGACGACCACCTCCACACCCCGGAGTGGAGAACCACCCCGGACGCGCAGCCAAGCGCTGGCGACACCACGGGCCGCTACCACCCACAGCAGGACGAATCTGGGCAGGGGGCGCCCAGATCCGCCGCCACCGCGTACCATGGCTGACCACCACGCTGCCCCGACAGCCATGGAGGCGCAGCCCCGCCGACAAGCCCTGGAGCCGCCGCTCCAGTGTCCTATCTCTGCCGCCACACCAGACGCCTAGGGTCGCCATCTTTTGTCCTACCCTCCCGTGGCAGCGGGGTCCTATTGGAAACTAAGGGATATTAAGGCCTCCTTTTAATAGAGTACCGGACCAAAGCATGGTCCCCTATTGGAAACTAAGGGATATTAAGAACTCCTCAAACTACGGTCATCACCGGGAGTGGTCCCGATTATTGTCACTTCAGGGTTACCAGATCATAACACATAGTAGGTGACTATTGACTTGCAAGATAGGATCAATAACTCACATATATTCATGAAAACATAATAGGTTCATATCTGAAATCATGCCACTCGGGCCCTAGTGACAAGCATTACGCATAGCAAAGTCATAGCAAGATCAATCTTAGAACATAATGGATACTAGGGATCAAACCCTAACAAAACTAACTCGATTACATGGTAAATATCATCCAACCCATAACCGTCCAACAAGCCTACGATGGAATTACTCACGCACGGGGGTGAGCATCATGAAATTGGTGATGGAGGAAGGTTGATGACGACGACGGCGACGGATTCCCCTCTCCGGAGCCCCGAACGGACTCCAGATCAGCCCTCCCAAGAGAGATTAGGGCTTGGCGGTGGCTCCGTATCGTAAAATGCGATGAATCCTTCTCTCTGATTTTTTTTCTCCCTGAACATGAATATATAGAGTTGGAGTTGAGGTCGGTGGAGCTCCAGCGGGCCCATGAGGCAGGGGGCGCACCCAGGGGGCAGGCACGCCCCCACCCTCATGGACAGGGTGTGGGCCCCCTGGGCTTGATTCTTTTGCCACTACTTTTTATGATTTCCAAAAAATATTCTTCGTGAAGTTTCAGGTCATTCCGAGAACTTTTACTTCTTCACAAAAATAACACCATGGCAATTCTGCTGAAAACATCGTCAGTCCGGGTTAGTTCCATTCAAATCATGCAAGTTAGAGTCCAAAACAAGGGCAAAAGTGTTTGGAAAAGTAGATACGATGGAGACATATCAACTCCCCCAAGCTTAAACCTTTGCTTGTCCTCAAGAAATTCAGTTGACAAACTGAAAGTGATAAAGAAAAACTTTTACAAACTCTGTTTGCTCTTGTTGTTGTAAATATGTAAAGCCAGTATTCAAGTTTTCAGCAAAGATTATGAACTAACCATATTCACAATAACACTTAGGTCTCATCACTAGTAGAAAAAGGGTCAAATGTCAAGCACATTAGTGCCGGTTTGATTTTGAGCCCGCACTAATGTGTGCATTAGTGCCGGTTCCAACGGCTAGCCGGCCGCTCTCATTAGTACTGGTTCGTGGCTAACCTTTAGCACCGGTTCGTGCCATGGACCGGTACTAAAGTGAGTGGTGGCAGGATGTTGTCAGTCCGGGGCCCCTCCAGCACCTTTAGTACCGGTTCGTGGCACGAACTGGTGCTAAAGGTCGTCGTACATAAACCCTTCGTCCAGCCGAGCTTGCTCTGTTCTTCCCCTTTCCCCTCTCCTCTCTGTTCTTTCCCTCATCCTCTCGAGCTCATCACACATTTTTCCCAAAAAATTTCAAGATTTGAAGACCCCCATCCATTCAAATGATCACAAAGGTTAGCAACTTATTCCTTTCATCTCTCATTGCTAGATTAGCTCTTGCAATGCTTTGTATAGTGATTAATTTACGAGTTTAGTAATTTGGGAGCAAATATATGTGCTATTATTTGATTTATATGCAATTTGAGGTCAAAAATAACACTTAGTTTGCATATGTAGGTATGGTTTACTTAGTGCCTTCTAAATCTCCGTCGTAACCACCGTCGATCGCCCGCACCGTCCCATCGCCGGCACCACCTTGTGGTGAGCCTCTTGTTCATGAGTTTTTTACATTACCAAATTGATGTTTGTGTGATTTGGATATATAGTTACTCGTATAATTATCTTACTCATACGTTGTTTGTTATACATAGTGCCATGGTTTTGATATCCGTCCCTGTCGGCCCTCGTCCTTGTTATGATTCGGATGTGGTATATTCTCTTTTAAAACTAGTTGTTGCATTTCGTGTTTATGACAAATTATTATGCCCATCAAGTTGACATAGATATTTTTATCTAGGAGGTTTGTGAACCGGAAATTCTAGCCGACCCTATTGTCGAGAGGTTAAATTTAGTTGAAAGAGAAAACGAGTATTTGAAAGAAAAATTGAAAATAATTGAGGGGGAGAAGATGGAATTGGAGTTGCATGTTGCCGATGTCGTCGATGATCACAAGATCAAGATGGAGAAAATGCGCTTGAAGATTAGAAAGATTAGAAAATATGCCATTGATAGTGAGGCTTGGTATCGTTATGCTGTTGGATCAATTGTTACCTTAGTTGCGATCTTGATCGCATTTGTTGTTGCATTTAAATGCTTTAGTTAGAGAGTTATTTGTTTGTTGCATTTAAGTGTTGTATGAACTTGTATTAATTTGGTCTTTTCGGTGTTGTGTAATGAAGATGAGCCGACAATGGATGTACGATGACCGATGCTCTCCTGAGTTCATTAATGGCGTGCAAACTTTTCTGGTTGCGACTGAGGCAAACAAGCGGGTAGATGGTTTTATGCCTTGTCCATGTGTTGTCTGTAAGAATGATGACAATTAATCTATGTCAAGAACCATTCATGTCCACCTGTTTAAGTCCGCTTTCATGCCCCACTATAATGTTTGGACCAAGCACGGAGAAAGAGGGGTTATGATGGAAGACAATGAAGAAGAAGAGGACGACAACAACTATCCTGGCCATGGGTTCCCTGAATACGATGATACAACAATGGGGGAAGAAGCTGAGCCGGCAATGTGGGAAGAAGCTGAAGAAGAGGCATCAGATGAGCCCGCTGATGATCTAGGTCGGGCAATTGCCGATGCAAAGAGAAACTATGCAAGTGATTTGGAGAATAAGAAGTTGCAGCGCATGTTAGAGGATCACAAGAAATTGTTGTACCCGAATTGCGAAGCTGACAAGAAAAAGTTGGGCACTACACCGGAATTGCTGCAATGGAAGGCAGAGAATGGTGTATCTGACAAGGGATTTGGAAAGTTGCTGGTAATGATAAAGAATATGCTTCCAAAGGACAACGAATTTCCCAAGAGTACGTACGAAGCAAAGAAGGCTGTCTGCCCTCTAGGGTTAGAGGTGCAGAAGATACATGCATGCCCTAATGACTGCATCCTCTACCGCGGTGAGTACGAGGATTTGAATGCTTGCCCGGTATGCGATGCATTGCGCTATAAGATCAGCCGCGATGACCCTGGTGATGTCGAGGGCGAGCGCCCCAGGAAGAAGATTCCTGCCAAGGTGATGTTATGCTCCTATAATACCACGGTTGAAACGTTTGTTCCAAAACAAAGAGCATGCCAAGGCGATGCGATAAAACACACTAATATTAAACATAAGAAAAAAGAATCACTGAAAAATCTATTTTCAAAGTTAAGTTATTCACAAACTAGTGATTCACACAATTTTCAAATAATTCAAATTTTAAACTATTCAAATTTAAAAACTACCGGCACTAACAGAAAGTTTGTAATTTTTTGTACCTAAAGCAAAAATATTCACAAAGAAACTCTAAATACAGAAAAAACAACTCAAAAATAAATAAACCAAAAATAAATAAAGCAAAAAAATAAGAAAATAAAAAAGCCCACCTACTGGGCCAGAGCGGCCTGCATACGACTAGAAACCCAACCTGTAGTTGGGCCAGGATGCAGGCCCGCAAGCCCAGTAGGCCCATAGGCAGAGTAGGAGAGGTAGGCCCAGAAGGCCTGCTTTTGAGAGGAGCTCAATGTAGTGCCCGCGCCATGGCTTATAAACTGATCTTGGCGCTCCTCAACTAGCAAGGTGGGACTAAACTTCTGCGCCCCTCGCCTAGCAGTGCACCCCCTTTAGTACCGGGTCATGGCTCCAACCGGTACTAAAGGGGGGTCTTTAGTACCGGTTGGTGCCACCACCCGGTACTAAAGGGGGTGCGCTTCCCGCCGCTTCTCCTGGCCAAAACACACCTTTAGTACCGGTTTGTGGCTCCAACCGGCACTAAAGGGGTGTTCTATATAAGAAAACACTTCAAAAAAAAATTCAGTTTCTCATCTCTCCCTCAGCTTCTTTCTCCTCTACCCCGTCGCCGCCACCCCTCGTCGCCGCCCCCGTCGTCGTCCGTCGCCGTCCCCGTCACCGTCGCCATCGCCGCCCGTCCCCGTCCCCGTCGTCCCTGTCGCCACGCCCCGTCCCGTCGTCCCTGCCCGGCCCGTCCCCGTCCCCGTCGTCGCCGCCCCGTCCCCATCCCCATCGTCACCGCCCGTCTCCGTCCCCGTCCCCGCCCCCCGTCGCCATGCCTCGCCGGTGAGCTCCTGCCCTGGCCGCCATGTCCACACACACACACACACATTGTTTTTTAGTTATAGAAATTTTTCTGTTTTTTAGTTATAGAAATGTTAAAAATGTTATAAATTTTTCTGTTTTTTAGTTATAGAAATGTTAGCAATTTTTCTGTTTTTTAGTTATAGAAATATTAGAAATGTTATAGAAATGTTAGTTATATATATAGAAATGTTAGAAATTTTAGAATTAGTTTTAGCTAGATGAATTGTTAGAATTTGCATATAGAATTTTAGTTATCACAATCCAATCATTTTAAAAATGTTACTTTTTGCGGGCATATAATATTTGTTCTCGACGATGCCCGGCCCGCATCCTCGCCGTCGACTCGTTCGCGACGACGTCCGGCTGACCCATGTCTGGGACTGGGCTCCGCCGGGCTGGCACTGGGAGGTGCTACCTGGAGGGGCGCGTCGCTTGGTGAGGAACCCGGCCTCGGGTCCCGTCGTCGACCGTGATCTCCTTTGGTGGCGTTTGCGTGGGCCAAATTCGGTGCAGAGGGAGCCGACCCCGCCGGAGGTGGCGCGTCGCTGTGTCAGGGAGGAGGACGAGCACGTCCATCGCTACATGGATGCTATGGATGTCAGGTTCTCCAATACCTGGCAGGTTCTTTGGGCAGATGACCGGAGATATGATTCTGTGATGGTTCCTTCTCTTTGGGTGTCCACCGCTCGTGCCCCAGGAACCGCGAGTGGCCTAGATTCTTCTGTAGTATTCGATCTTTATTAGCTACCTAGCCAGTGATGTATTCGATATATAATATTTGAGACGATGTATTCGAGATTATATATATTATTCGAGATGATGTACTCGAGATTATATATCATTCGAGACGATGCATATTATGTACTATATGATTCAGTTTTTCCTTATTGATTGCATCCATGCATTTTAATTTGAATACTAAATTGTTTTATATTTCTTCTGTATTAGTTAAGTAAAAGCTATGGCGGACAATACCGGCAGAGAGAGAGAAGAGGAGTTGTTCGAGATCATACGCAGCCCTTGCAGGCTAGATGATCTGAATGAAGCAGATGACGGCTCCCAATATCTGAACAATACCGGGGAGGGTGATGATAAGATATTCGATCTCGACGACTGAGCTAATGAAGTCATGAACTATGATTATGATTATGATGACGCAGACAATGTTTATGATGACACAGACAATGTTGATCTTGAAATAACAAAGACTACCGGCGAGGTATATTTATATAAGTAGGCATCTGGTGATCATCACATGTTTTTTTTGATTTGAAGATATATTAACGAATCGATCTTTCTTCTTTCAGCCCTCCGGATCGAGCAAATCTGCTTCTACACACAGCAGGACAAAGCGAGGCCCGGGCAAAAAGTTGAAGGAGGGCGTAAAGTACAACATCGACTCCATCAAAGCTAATGGCGAACCCCTCACGCCTAAGAACATTGCGAACAAGTGGACTCGTCAGTGCGAAGTTCTTGTGAAGGACCAACTCCCGATCTCCATTCAAGAATGGAAAGAGCCAAAAACTAAACGTCCAGATGTTACTTGGGTCGACGACAGAGAAAAACAAAATCTTTGGGAATCTCTGATGGAACATTTCACCCTACCAGATTATTTCACTGATGCAGATGTGCAGAAAGTCAAGGACGCTGCTCTTAAGAAGATGGCAATTGCATTCAACACCCACAAGAATACTGTATGGGCCAACTACCTCGCTGCAGAAAGGAAGACTCCAGAATTCAAGGGAACACTAGAGAAGCAAAGAGAACACTGGCCCGCTTCCGTGAAATTCAAGGAACCAGAATTATCTAAGGAACTGTCGAGAAAAAACAAGGCCAATGCCGCAAAAAAGACGCAGTTCCATAGGCTGGGGCCAGGTGGCTACGCGGTGGCAATGCCTAAGTGGGATAAGTCTGAGCAAGAGATGGAGGATGCAGGGGTCACTCCGGTTACTAGGAGCTGGCCCCCCAGGTGCAGAACTTGGTTCTATGCGCATGGGGGGGCGTTGGACCCGAAGACAGGCCTGGTTTCGAAGAAGGAAAGTCTAAGAGGAGCCAAACGAAAGTTACTTGACACAATAGAAGATGCTCGAAAGGGGGTGTTCACGCCCAACAGAGAGAACAACGAGCTTACGCGCGCCCTGGGAAATCCTGAACACCCGGGAAGAACACGAGGCAAGGGCGTTATTCCCTGGTATGAGGGCTTTTCGGAATGGAACGACGACTACAGGACCCGTGCAAAAAAGAAGATGGAGGAGGAGAAGAAGAGGAAGCTGGAGGAGGAGCAGAGGAAGCAGGACGCAGTACGCCTTCAAGGCCTAGAAGCAAGGCACGCGGACTTGGCACTCAAATTCCAGCAGCAGTAGCAGCAGATCGACTCACTTAGCCAGGAAAGGGGGTCTCAGCAGCGGCAGCAGCAAGCGGATCATCGTCCAGCATTGGATAGCACCGTCCCATCCATGCCGAGAAGCAGCGTTGGTTCCTCCCCGGGCGACGCACTGCTAGATACATACCATGTGGATGAGATCATAGAGAACACTAACTGTGAGCTACACTTCAAAATGAAGAACATATCCATGAAGGTGGCGGACGCCGTTGATTTTACAATTACTCCCGAAGCAACCTTCCATTGCACCCCGATTCTAGCGGGCTATGCTCGTGTCTTGGTTGATGAGGTGGTGGACCCATATTCGGGGCTACAGCTTGACATTCCTGGAGGTGACGACGAGCACACACTGGGAGAGGCCATACATCGTATCATCCTATGGAGAAAGGATTGCATCGTCTTTCGAAATCCACCGACACCGCGTCTGCCGACTCCTCCTCGAAGTCCGCCACCGAGTCAGCAGACTCCCGCTCCTCCAAGTCCACGAACGCGTGAGCAGACTCCTGCCTCAAGTCTGGCACATCGTCTGGCCACTCCTCCTGTTTCAAGTCCGACACCGTGTCAGGCCACACCTCCTGCTTCAAGTCCGGCACAGCGTCAGGCCACTCCTCCTGCTCCAATTCAGCCACGTCAGCCGTCTCCGCCGCCTCAGCAATCGCAGAAGAGACACGCCGCAGCTATGGTGCGTAGCGGTACGAGTCGGGGTAGTACAGGAAGTACAGGCGGAGACAAGCGATATAAATATGGTCCAAGCCTCGCTCCTCTTCCTCAGAGGACTTACAACATGACCGAGGAGCAAAACGATGCCATAGTGAAGGCCCAAGTGGACGCCCATTTTGGACCGGAACCGGCACCGCCGCCGAGGGAGAATGTGCCTGAGGAAAAGATTGACCACTTCATTCGTATGGCTAGACCACCAGCTCCCAAGCCTGTTGACTCAGACTATGAGTGCCAAATTAGGAAGGCACATCGAGCACGACTACAGAAAGAAGCAAGCTCGAGCTCGAGCCAACAAGCAGCTGTCAAAAAATACGGGAAAACCGTTCCCCAACTGGGAGAACAGGCGGCGCAATCGATCCCCCTGTTGTTGTGCCAACAACACATGAGAGTACGCGCGCCCAATATTATTGTGGGCAAACCGTTTACGTTCCCCAGCTGGGCAATGTGGTAATAACCGAGGATCATATAATGCAGGCTGAAATGCTCAAGATCACTGTTGGACAACTCCTCGATATCGAGCCCATGTCTCCGCTTAGAGAGGAGGAAATAAAACGGAAATATGTCCGGGGCCAACCTTTGGTTAAGCCAGACGAGGTCAAGAACCTCCCAACGAGAATGTATGAATTGCATCAATGGTACATGAACATTACCAAGATTTCCAATCGAGAGTCCCTCATGGTGAAAGTCGAGAAAGATCATTACTTCCATAAGCTAGTTGTGTCCGTTGAGTATTCAGAACTATTTCAGTTACTCAATCAAGATGCACTCGACAAATCTCTCGTCAGTTGCTATTGTCTGTAAGTGATTTCTTTCTGTAATTTAAGTCTCAAGCTAGTTTTAGTGCTCATTGATCGATCATTACCTGTAATTATCCTCACTATATTCTTTTCTGTGGTATTATGCAGGATGAGTATCTATGAAATGAAAAAAGCTGGACGCTATGGCATTGGGTTCATTGACCCAAATACCGTTAATGAATACACATGGAAATTTGAATGGTATAGACAAGATGTAGAGAATAAAATGCTAGAGTTCTTGAAGCGCCTCAATAGCAATGAAGATACACTACTTCCTTACAACTTCGAGTGAGTCACACTGTCTTGTACTACAAATTCTGTTTTTGCTTACTAGCTAGATGTTAATAAGTGTATAGGGTTTACGGTTAGTTGATTAGTGTTATGCACATGCCCGCTTAATTTATACATGCAAACGTATGCGCATGCAGGTACCACTGGATCTTGTTAGACATTAAAGTTGAAGAAGGAAAAGTTGAAGTACTGAACTCACTACTTAAAAAAGAAAGTGACTACAGCATCGTGAAGGGGATAGTCAACAGGTAATATCAATCATTATTAACTATATCATTTCCTAATATGAACTATTTAATAACCCCTTTATTAATTTTCTTTGCCGGCGGGCAGGGATTGGGCAAAGTTCATCTAGGTGACTCCAGGAAAATGGCGAGAAAAGCTGTTTTGGTATCGACCCAAGGTAAGTAATTAAGTAGTACTAGCTAGCTAGCTACCATCTCTTTAATTCTTGTTTCAATACCATTAATTAATTATCATGCTTGATTAATTATTACCTGATTAAATTCAATTCTCGTAAAGGCCCTGAAGCAGGCGCCGGGGACTGATCTGTGTGCATTCTACGTTTGCGAGAACATTCGCATGATGGCGTCCGAAAGGAGCAGATCTGATAGACAGGACTGGGTACGTTTGTCAGAAACTATTCACAAATTTTTACACCATTATCGATATCTAGTCACACAACTAATACACATGCATATTGATCTCCTTCTTAACAGTTCAGAGAGGTGCGGGAGCAGCTCCTACCAACGGAGCGCATACTAGCACTTCAAGAGGAAATAGCGGGATTTTTGCTTGACCAGGTCATAGATCCCAAAGGAGAATACTATTACCCGCTACCGCCCCCATGAACCACTTGTCATCGTGCTCCGAAGGCACCAAGGCAACATGTAGGAGAAATTGTATATATATATATACATGTGTATGTGTGAATAATTAATGGTGGTTGTGAGACATTCGATTATATATATATACATACATATATATATATATATATATATATATATATATATATATATGATCGGTTCTACAAGAAAATCTATTTATATATATGCATAACGTGTACAATATGTAGTATCGTAAAATACCAGCAAACAAAAAAGAATTAAATGGAAAACACAAAATTAATGGAAAAATAAAAATTAAAACCAAAACCCCCCAAACATTTAGTACCGGTTGGTGCTACCAACCGGTACTAATGGTCTACCAGCACCCGAGCCTGGCTCGTGCCACGTGGTGGCACTTTTGCGCCGGTTCGTGCCGAACCGGTAGTAAAGGGGGGCCTTTAGTATCCACTCTTTAGTGCCGGTTGTAGAACCGGCACTAAAGGCCCTTACGAACCGGCGCTAAAGCCCGGTTCTGCACTAGTGCATGTTTACTCATATCAATGGCATAATCAACTAGCGAGCAATAATAATAAATCTCGGATGACAACACTTTCTCAAAACAATCATAATATGATATAACAAGATGGTATCTCGCTAGCCCTTTCTGAGACCGCAAAACATAAATGCAGAGCACCTCTGAAGATCAAGGACTGACTAAACATTGTAATTCATGGTAAAAGAGATCCAATCATAGTCATACTCAATATAAACTAATAATAATGCATGTAAATGACAGCAGTGCTCTCCTGCTGGTGCTTTTTAATAAGAGGATGATGACTCAACATAAAAGTAAATAGATAGGCCCTCGCCGAGGGAAGCAGGGATTTGTAGAGGTGCCAGAGCTCGAAATTTCAAATAGAGATGAAATAATATTTTGCGCGGTATACTTTCATTGTCAACATAACAACCGAGAGATCTTGATATCTTCGATGCTACACACATTATAGGCGATTCCCAAACAGAATGGTAAAGTTTATACTCCCCCACCGCCAACAAACATCAATCCATGGCTTGCCCGCGGGTGCCTCCAACTAACAACAGTCATCGGGGAGTTTTGTTTGCAATTATTTTGATTTGGTTTGAGCATGGGACTGGGCATCCCAGTGACCAGCCATTTTCTCGTGAGTGAGGAGCGGAGTCAACTCCTCTTGAGAATAACCCGCCTATCATGGGAGATACAGACAACCCTAGTTGGTACATGAGCTATTCGAGCATACGAAACAGAATTTCATTTGAAGGTTTAGAGTTTGGCACATACAAATTTACTTGGAACGGCAGGTAGATACCACATATAGGAAGGTATGGTGGACTCATGTGGAATAACTTTGGGGTTTATGGAAGTGGATGCACAGGCAGTATTCCCGCTTAGTACAAGTGAAGGCTAGAAAAAGACTGGGAAACGACCAACTAGAGAGCGACAACAGTCATGAACATGCATTAAAATTAATCAACACTGAGTGCAAGCATGAGTAGGATATAATTCACAATGAACATAAATATCGTGGAGGCTATGTTGATTTTGTTTCAACTACATGCGTGAGCATGTGCCAAGTCAAGCAACTCGAATCGTTCAAAGGCGGATACCACCCTATCATACCACATCACAACCATTTTAATAGAATGTTGGCATGCAAGGTAAAACATTATAAACTCCTAGCTAATTAAGCATGGCATGAGAAACTATAATCTCTATTTGTCATGCAAACATGTTTCATTCATAATAAGCTGAATCAGGAACGATGAACTAATAACATTTACAAAAACAAGAGAGGTCGAGTTCATAGCAACTTCTCTCATGTCAGTTAGTCCATCTTATATCGTCATTATTGCGTTTCACTTGCACAACCAAACAGTGTGGATAATAATAATAGTGCACGTGCATTGGACTAAGCTGGAATCTGCAAGCATTTAATACAAGGGAGAAGACAAAGTAACATGGGCTCTTTGTTAAATCAACAATAATGCATATAAGAGCCACTCAACATTTTCATCATGGTCTTCTCCTCTCAACCCCCAAAGAAAAGAAAAGAAATAAAACTATTTACAAGGGAAAGCTCCCAACAAACAAAAGAAGAACGAGAAACCTTTTTGGGTTTTCTTTTAATTATTACTACTACAGGAATGGAATGTAAACTAGCTAAAAGCTACAACTAATTTTTTTGGTTTTTCTTAAGGTTATTCAAACACACAAGAAGAAGCTTAAAACAGAAAATAAAGTAGCATGGATAGTACAATGAAAAAGTATGAGCACCGACAACTGGAATGAGTGTGAACATGAATGTAATGTCGGTGAGAAATACGTACTCCCCCAAGCTTAGGCTTTTGGCCTAAGTTGGTCTATGGCCACGGCTGGCCTGGCGGATATTCGAAGTGGTAACTGGGGTCGTACTGAGATGCAGCAGCTATTGCCTGGTGAGCTGCAGCTTGGAGGCGAGATGCCTCCGTTCTCCTCTCATACTCGTTCGCCTCCTCCCTGGTTATAACATATCTCCTTTTTTCCTGAAAGTCAAAGAAAGCAAGAGCAGGGAGAGCAACATGGACAGTGCGACGTGTGTCAAAGATTTGTCGGTATTGGAGGAACTGTTCATTCCTCTCAACAAACTGATGA
The DNA here is from genome assembly GCF_018294505.1 of Triticum aestivum. Classification (NCBI taxonomy): domain Eukaryota; kingdom Viridiplantae; phylum Streptophyta; class Magnoliopsida; order Poales; family Poaceae; genus Triticum; species Triticum aestivum. The sequence continues at coordinate 449,711,430 of NC_057808.1, read as the reverse complement.
CAAACCATAGCATTATAATCTAAATAAGCAGGAGGCAATTCCATATCATTTTCATGTATGGGTATCTCAAGATAATTAGCTAAACGAGTTGCATAAATTCCACCAAACAAATCTCCACTAATACTGTTATGATGCAACCTACATGCAACAATTGCCCCCAAGTTATATTGTTTATCTCCTAATACAGCACTCTTGAGAACACTAAGATCGGGAACACACAAGTGACATGCCTCATCCTTACCGTTAATACATCTACCTATAAAGAGCGCAAAATAATGTATGGCAGGAATATGGATGCTCCCTATGGTAGCTTGCGAGCTTTCTCTAGATTCCCCAACAGTTATACTAGCAAGAAAGTCTTTAAATTCAGATTTGCGAGGTTCACTAGCATTACCCCACTGCGGGAGTTTACAAGCAGTATTAAACTCTTCTAAGTCCATGGTATAAGATTTATCATACAGATCAAATAGAACAGTGTGAGAATTGCGTGAGGATGTAAATTTAAACCTTCTCACAAAGGAATCAGATAGGTGGTATTATTGGGGGCACTTATCTGACATGAAGCCCTCAAGATCAGCATTACGCACATACGCGTCAAATTCATCCTTTATACCTGCTCCGACCATAAACTCCTCTGACGGCCATTCACATGGCCGCACTTGAGCTTCCCTCGGTAGTTCATAGTCCGGCTCACGTCTCACGAGCCTAGGTGCCTGCTTCCTTGAGGAACCACCTTGGTACATTTTCCTAAACATATTTCTTCCACTGAAAAAATTCTGAAATTTTTAGTAACTCAAAATAAAAGTGAACCAAACTCAACAAGATTGATAGCAACTACTCCCACAAGTGCCTAGCGACTATATCATGCATTAGAACTACTTGGGACCATATAATTTTGACATGCAAGCTCAAGAACATTGTCACCTAAGAGCAAAAATTTGCAATAAATAAATCACTAGAACCAAAACTAATTGGACCATTGGAGGAGTCACATACAGAAGAACAATCCCCCAAAGCAGTTTTATGAGTGGAGCTTTGAGCCAGGAGATCGAAAATCGCAGCAAAACGAGCTAGAACACGGGTTTGAGCTAGGTGGTGAATTTTTCTGGAGGAAGAAGAAGTGTGTGGATGCATGAATAAGTGGAGGGGGCCACATGGGGCCCACAAGGCAGGGAGGGTGCCCAGGGGGTGGGCGCGCCCTGGACCCTCGTGGCCAGGTGCTGGCTCCCCCTGATGTGTTCTCAGTGCCAGATATTCTTAAATATTCTACAAAAAATCATATTTCAATTTCAAGGCATTTGGAGAACTTTTATTTTCGGGGTATTTTTTATTGAAAGGATAATTCAGAAAACAGACAGAAAATAATATTTTTGCTTTATTTAATCTAAATAACAGAAAGTAAAAGGAGGGCACAGAGAGTTGTGCTTTCTAACTTCATCCATCTCATGCTCATCAAAAGGAATCCACTAACAAGGTTGATCAAGTCTTGTTAACAAACTCATTCCGAATCGCATGAAACTGAAGAATTTTCGAATAGCACTAGGTTACCTCAATGGGGATATGCACGTCCCCAACAATAAGAATATCATATTTCTCCTTGATAGTAGGAAGAGGAAATTCAAAACCTCCAATAGTAATCGTTGGAATTTTTCCAATAGAATTGATACTGTGGACTTGAGGTTGTTTCCTCGGAAAGTGTACCGTATGCTCATTACCGTTAACATGAAAAGTGACACTGCCTTTGTTGCAATCAATAACAGCCCCTGCAGTATTCCAAAAAGGTCTACCAAGGATAATCGACATACTATCGTCCTCGGGAATATCAAGGATAACAAAGTCCGTTAAGATAGTAACGTTTGCAACCACAACAGGCACATCCTCACAAATACTGACATGTATAGCGGTTGATTTATCGGCCATTTGCAAAGATATTTCGGTAGGTTTCAACTTATTCAAATCAAGTCTACGATATAAAGAGAGAGGCATAACTCTAACACCAGCTCCAAGATCACATAAAGCAGTTTTAACATAGTTTCTTTTAATGGAGCATGGTATAGTTGGTACTCCTGGATCTCCTAGTTTCTTAGGTATTCCACCCTTAAAAGTATAATTAGAAAGCATGGTGGAAATTTCAGCTTCCGGTATCTTTCTTTTATTTGTAACAATATCTTTCATATACTTAGCATAAGGATTCATTTTAAGCATATCCATCAAACGCATACACAAAAAAATAGGTCTAATCATTTCAGCAAAGCGCTCAAAATCCTCATCATCCTTTTTCTTGGATGGTTTAGGAGGAAAAGGCATGGGTTACTGAACCCATGGTTCTCTTTCTTTACCGTGGTTCCTAGCAATGAAGTCTTATCATAACGTTGATTCTTTGATTGTGGGTTATCAAGATCAACAGCAGGTTCAATCTCTACATCATTGTCATTGCTAGGTTGAGCATCAACATGAACATCATCATTAACATTATCACTAGGTTCATGTTCATTACCAGATTGTGTTTCAGCATGAGAAATAGAAATATCATTGGGATTCTCATATGTGTCAACAACAGGTTCACTAGAAGCATGCAAAGTCCTATCATTTTTCTTTTTCTTCTTCTTAGAAGGACAGGTGCATCAACATTAGTTCTTTGAGAATCTTGCTCAATTCTCTTAGGTGGCCCTCAGGATACAAAGGTTCCTGAGTTATTCTACCCCCTCTAGTCACAACTCTAACAGTATTATCATTTTTCTTATTATTTAATTCATTGAGCAAATCATTTTGAGCTTTAAGCACTTGTTCTACCTAAGTGGTAACCATAGAAGCATGTTTACTGATGAGTTTAAGTTCACCTTTAACACTAGACATATAATCACTCAAGTGTTCAATCATATAAGCATTACGTTTCAATTGTCTACCAACATAAGCATTGAAGTTTTCTTGTTTAAAAAAATTATCAAACTCATCTAAGCATTGGCTAGCAGACTTATAACGAGGAATATCACCTTCATCAAATCTATATAGAGAATTTACCTTTACTACCTGTGTCGGGTTATCAAGACCATGTATTTCTTCAATAGGTGGTAAATTCTTAACATCTTCAGCTTTAATACCCTTCTCTTCCATAGATTTCTTTGCCTCTTGCATATCTTCAGTACTGAGAAATAGAATACCCCTTTTCTTCGGAGTTGGCTTAGGAGATGGTTCAGGAAGTGTCCAATTATTCTCATTCCTCAACATATTATTCAATAGCAATTCAGCTTGATCAACAGTTCTTTCCCTGAAAACACAACCAGCACAACTATCCAGGTGGTCTCTGGAAGCATCGGTTAGTCCATTATAAAACATATCAAGTATTTCATTTTTCTTGAGAGGATGATCGGGCAAATCATTAAGTAATTGGAGAAGCCTCCCCGAAGCTTGTGGGAGACTCTCTTCTTCAATTTGCACAAAATTATATATTTCCCTTAAAGCAGCTTGTTTCTTATGAGTGGGGAAATATTTAGCAGAGAAGTAATAAATCATATCCTGGGGACTACGCACACAACCAGGATCAAGAGAATTAAACCATGTTTTAGCATCACCCTTTAATGAGAACGGAAATAATTTAAGGATATAATAGTAACGATTTTTTTTCCTCATGAGTGAATAGGGTGGCTATATCATTTAATTTAGTCAGATGTGGCACAACAGTTTCAGATTCATAACCATGAAAAGGATCAGATTCAACCAAAGTAATTATCTCAGGATCTACAGAGAAATCATAATCCTTATCGAAAATACAGATAGGTGAAATAGCAAAGCAGGGTCATATTTCATTCTAGCATTCAAAGATTTTTCTTTAAGCTTAGCTAATAATTTCTTAAGATCATATCTATCATTGCAAGCAAGAAAATCTCTAGCAGTTTCTTCATCCATAACATAACCCTCAGGCATAACAGGCAATTCATATCTAGGGGGAGAATCTTCATCATCACTTTCATCAATATTATCAGTTTCAATAATTTCATTCTCTCTAGCCCTAGCAAGTTGTTCATCAAGAAATTCACCTAGTGGCACAGTATTATCAAGCATAGAAGTAGTTTCATCATAAGTATCATGCATAGCAGAAGTGGCATCATCAATAACATGCGACATATCAGAATTAATAGCAGAAGCAGGTTTAGGTGTCGCAAGCTTACTCAAAACAGAAGGTGAATCAAGTGCAGAGCTAGATGGCAGTTCCTTACCTCCCCTCGTAGTTGAGGGATAAATCTTGGTTTTTTCGTCTTTCAAGTTCCTCATAGTGATAAGCAGATATAAATCCCAAGCGACTCAAAGAATAGAGCTATGCTCCCCAGCAACGGCGCTAGAAAATAGTCTTGGTAACCCACAAGTATAGGGGATCGCAACAGTTTTCGAGGGTAGAGTATTCAGCCCAAATTTATTGATTCGACACAAGGGGAGCCAAAGAATATTCTCAAGTATTAGCAGTTGAGTTGTCAATTCAACCACCCCTGTAAAACTTAATATCTGCAGCAAAGTATTTAGTAGCAAATTAATATGGAAGTAACGGTAATGGTGGTAAAAGTAACAACAGTAGTTTTTGTAGTAATTGTAACAGTGGCAACAGAAAAGTAACTAAGCAAAGATCAATATGTGAAAAGCTCGTAGGCATGGGATTAGTGATGGATAATTATGTCGGATGCGATTCCTCATGCAACAGTTATAACATAGGGTGACACAGAACTAGCTCCAGTTCATCAATGTAATGTAGGCATGTATTCCGAATATAGTCATACGTGCTTATGGAAAAGAACTTGAATGACATCTTTTGTCCTACCCTCCCGTGGAAGCGGGGTCCTATTGGAAACTAAGGGATATTAAGGCCTCCTTTTAATAGAGTACCAGACCAAAGCATTAACACTTAGTGAATACATGAACTCCTCAAACTACGGTCATCACCGGGAGTGGTCCCGATAATTGTCACTTCGGGGTTACCAGATCATAACACATAGTAGGTGACTATTGACTTGCAAGATAGGATCAAGAACTCACATATATTCATGAAAACATAATAGGTTCAGATCTGAAATCATGGCACTCGGGCCCTAATGACAAGCATTAAGCATAGCAAAGTCATACCAACATCAATCTTAGAACATAATGGATACTAGGGATCAAACCCTAACAAAACTAACTCGATTACATGGTAAATCTCATCCAACCCATCACCGTCCAGCAAGCCTACAATGGAATTACTCACGCACGACGGTGAGCATCATGAAATTGGTGATGGAGGAAGGTTGATGACGACGACGGCGACGGATTCCCCTCTCCGGAGCCCCGAACGGACTACAGACCAGCCCTCCCGAGAGAGATTAGGGCTTGGCGGCGGCTCCGTATCGTAAAACGCGATGAATCCTTCTCTTTGATTTTTTTTCTCCCCGAACGTGAATATATAGAGTTGGAGTTGAGGTCGGTGGAGCTCTAGGGGGGCCATGAGGCAGGGGGCACGCCCCCACCCTCGTGGACAGGGTGTGGGCCCCCTGGTTTTGAATCTTTCACCAGTATTTTTTATTATTTCCAAAAATATTCTCTGTGAAGTTTCAGGTCATTCTGAGAACTTTTACTTCTACACAAAAATAACACCATGGCAATTCTGTTGAAAACAGCGTCAGTCCGGGTTAGTTCCATTCAAATCATGCAAGTTAGAGTCCAAAACAAGGGGAAAAGTGTTTGGAAAAATAGATACGATGGAGACGTATCACCACGTGATCCATATCAACTAAACCATGTCCAATCATCACGTGAGATGGAGTAGTTTTCAATGGTGAACATCTCTATGTTTATCATATCTACTATATGATTCACGTTCGACCTTTCGGTCTCATTGTTCCGAGACCATGTTTGTACATGCTAGGATCGTCAAGTTCAACCCGAGTATTCCGCACGTGAAAAACTGTCTTGCACCCATTGTATGTGAACGTAGAGCTTATCACACCCGATCATCACGTGGTGTCTCGGCACGACGAACTGTCGCAACGGTGCATACTTAGGGAGAACACTTATACCTTGAAATTTAGTGAGGGATTATCTTATAATGCTACCGCCGTACTAAGCAAAATAAGATGTATAATAGATAAACATCACATGCAATCAAAATATGTGACATGATATGGCCATCATCATCTTGTGCCTTTGATCTCCATCTCCAAAGCACCGTCATGATCTCCATCATCACCGGCTTGACACCTTGATCTCCATCGTAGCGTCGTTGTCGTCTCGCCAACTATTGCTTCTACAACTATCGCTACCGCATAGTGATAAACTAAAGCAATTACATGGCAATTGCATTTCATACAATAAAGCGACAACCATAAGGCTCCTGCCAGTTGCTGATATCTTTTATAAAACATGATCATCTCATACAATAACGTATATCACATCATGTCTTGACCATATCACATCACAACATGCCCTGCAAAAACAAGTTAGACGTCCTCTACTTTGTTGTTGCAAGTTTTATGTGGCTGCTACGGGCTTCTAGCAAGAACCATTCTTACCTACGCATCAAAACCACAACGATTTTTTGTCAAGTGTGATGTTTTAACCTTCAACAAGGACCGGCCGTAGTCAAATTCAATTCAACTAAAGTTGGAGAAACAGACACCCGCCAGACACCTTTATGCAAAACAAGTTGCATGTCAGTCGGTGGAACTGGTCTCAAGAACGTGGTCATATAAGGTTGGTCCGGGCCGCTTCATCCAACAATACCGCTGAATGAAAATAAGACGTTGGTGGTAAGCAGTATGACTATTATCGCCCACAACTCTTTGTGTTCTACTCGTGCATATCATCTACGAATAGACCTGGCTCGGATGCCACTGTTGGGAAACGTGGCATGCAATGTCAAAAATTTCCTACACTCACGCAAGATCTATCTAGGAGAAGCATAGCAACGAGAGGGGGAGAGTGTGTCCACGTATCCTCGTAGACCTAAAGCGGAAGCGTTTGTTAACGCGGTTGATGTAGTCGAACTTCTTCTCGTTCCGACCGATCAAGCACCGAACGTACGGCACCTCTGAGTTCTGCACACGTTCAGCTCGATGGCGGGGGAAAGTTTCGTCAGCATGATGGCGTGGTGACGGTGATGGTGAAGTAATCCGCGCAGGGCTTCGCCCACTAGTGCAGAACCGGGCTACAGCACCGGTTCGTAAGGGCCTTTAGTGCCGGTCCTACAACCCGCACTAAAGGGTGGGGACTAAAGGTCCCCCCTTTAGTACCGGTTATTCACGAACCGCCGCTAAAGGGCCACCACGTGGCACGAGCCGGCGCTGGGGGCAGGGAGACCTTTTGTACCGGTTGGTAACATCAACCGGTACTAAAAGGATTGGGGGTTTTGGGCTCAGGGTTTTTTTTTCCTTTAATTTTGTATTTTCCATTTAATTCTTTTTTGTTTGCTGGTATTTTACGATACTACATATTGTACACGTTATATATATATATATATATATATATATATATATATATATATATATATATATATATAATTTCTCTCTCTTTCTCTCTCTCTATATATATATACATGGATGTTTCCAGGTCCAGAATTTTTGTCATGTTGCCGCCATAGATCCATGTTGTTGCCATAGATCGGAAGCAAGTGAGTGCCGGCGTCGCGTGGCATCATCCGCCATCTCGGCTGGCAGGATGTCGCTAGCTGACTCAGGTTTGTTGCCACTTCCACCACAGGTTCCTATGTTTCATTGCTTGCTCTTTGAAGTTTGAACTTTCATCTGCTTTATTTAGATGATGAATAGGCTACAAGCACTGTATGGGAGTAGCCTGTTGAGGCGAGCACCTAGGAGTGATTCACACCGTTGACGACGGCTCAGGGTTAATTAGACGCAACGACGTACGGCGATTGCATGATGACGGCGGCGGATGCCACCGAGGTGAGCAATGCAACGACCACACATTACCACCTGAAAAAAGATCTACGTAAGCAAACACATGTGGAAAGAAATATGGTGCATGATGGATCCTGATGATAACGCCTCTACATGCATGAAACTCCAATACTACATACTAGGAGTACTTTTTCCCACGTACTTCCATACATTATTTTCACATAGTAGTACATATATACTACCACATATACACGATACTATTTTCTAATGCTACTTCACAATTTTTATTTTATAAATACTCTATTTTTTGTGGCACAACGACTAACTCTACTTTGCCTCAATGTGCAGGTGCAACGGCGCTCAAGGGGAGACTCCGTGACTGCTCTGGCATGACAGCGGTCACGATGACATTCGGTTTACGCAGCTGACAGGATACCGCTCCGGCAGCAAGACAACGGTGTAGCAGCAGCCGCGCGACATAATATACGACAAATGGTCGACGGGTGATTGCTCCAGTGCGGCGGCGGCTACAAAGTATGGTTGTATAGGATCTACTCGGACAACAAACTCCACTGTGAAATGAATGTAGATAATCGTTCAGTCTGAGCTCGAAGAGACAGTTGAGCCATGGATAAAATTGTATTGTTCCACTCACCTGTGTGGTATATATTAAACTTTTTTGCATTCACAGATATACTCCATACTACCTACTCTATTATACTCCATACTACCTACTTTATGAAGATACACACCACGTATTTCATACTCCATACTCCACATACTTCATACTCCATACTCCATACTCCACATACTTCATACTCCATACTCTATACTTCAAAATAATATATAAACTCCATACTCCATACACCAAAAATATTACTCCATACTGCAAAAAAGTTATTGTATATTCTCCATACTTCAATAAAATATTTATATACACATACTTATTTTCCATGAGTGATATTCAATACTTTTGTAAGTAAATATACTTTCTCTGTATGTACTGTAATTAGTATATTATTCTTAAATATACATACGTATAATTCCACTAAAATGATAGGTCCATAGGCCAAACAAGAGTCTGCGTACATATTGTAAAAAAGAATCATCTATATTCTACCTGGAGTATATACCTAAGATTAGGATGTAAGCACGTACCTGCATGTAGGAGGAGCACGTGCCTATCATTATCGATTCTACTCGATGCATGCATGCATGCAGTTAGCCGGCCAGCACCTCGCGAGGTTAGTTGCAACAGAACCGCTATCTAATTTTTTTAACTAATTTAACATTGATTAATTAGGTGAGCCATATCGGATCCTTTTGGAACCCAGCGACCCGTTTGTTCGCTGCTAGAGTGGGACACGTGGAAGGCTATCGCTTAGGGGGTAACTACCACTGCTTGTAGATAAAATTTGTTATATATATATATATATATATATATATATATATATATATATATATATATATATATATATATATATATATATCATCGAATGTTTCGCACCACCATATTCACACATACACATGTACGTATATATATACAATTTGATATATACAATTTCTCCTACATGGAGGCATTACTGCGGTAGCGGGTAATGGAATTCTCCTCTAGGATCTATGACCTGGTCGAGCAAAAATCCCGCTATTTCCTCTGCAATTGCTCATACGCGATCCATTGGTATGAGCTTCTGCCGCACCTCATTGAACTGTTAAGAAGGAGATCAATATGCATGTATTAGTTGTGTGACTAGATATCGATAATGATCACTAGTAGAAAAAGAGGCTTCCATACGCCCCCATTAGTCCCTAAAATAATCGAACCACGACCAAAGGGGTCTTTAGTCGCGGTTCGGGAGGAGACCCGCGACCAACTATCTGGGCCCAGCGCGCTCGGTCGACAGCTGGCGGACGGGAGGGGCTTTAGTCCCGGTTGGCCTGGCCAACCGGGACTAAAGGTCCTCAGGCTGGCCCGAAGGCCTTTAGTCGCGGTTGGCCAGGCCAACCGGGACTAAAGGCCCATCCCTATATATAGGACTCAGCTCACTTCACTTAGCCACAATTGGTGCCACTTCTATTCACAATATTCAGAAGGGGGTGGTGGGTTTGCTTTGGTTCCTCCTATGCACACAAGGTGTTCGATGAAATGCCCGAGAGCATGAAACAAACATGATATGAAGTGTCCGAGCCACACTTGAGCTTTCTCATTTATTTTTCCTCCGCGATCGCGGTTAGCAACTTGAACCTTTCATGTGTCATTGATAAAATATGCATGTGTGTAGTTCATTGTTTAATTTGTATTATTTCTAGCTAGTTAGTTTAACAAATGCATGATGGTTAATTATATACTTTATATAATAATAATGCAGATGAATCGGCAATGGATGTACGGTCCCCGACTCTCCGGCGAGTTCACTACGGGTTTGAAAGATTTCCTCGTAGTGGCAAATGCGAACAAGCAGCGAGGTTTTATTATCTGTCCATGTGCTGTCTGTAAGAATCAGAAGGGTTACTCCTCCTCAAGAGACGTTCACATGCACCTGCTTCGGCACGGTTTCATGCGAAGCTATAATTGTTGGACCAAGCATGGAGAAAGAGGGGTTAGAATGGAAGAAGATGAAGAAGGGGATGATATCGATGACAACTATCATGATCATTTCGGTGATACTTTCATGGAGGATGATGCTGAAGGTGGGGAAGGGTTAGGTGAAGGTGAAGAAGAGGCACATGATGAGCCCGCTGATGATCTTGGTCGGACCATTGCTGATGCACGGAGACGCTGCGAAACTGACAAGGAGAGGGAGAATTTGGATCGCATGTTAGAGGATCACAAAAAGTCGCTGTACCCAGGATGCGATAATAGTCTGAAAAAGCTGGGCTGCACACTGGATTTGCTAAAATGGAAGGCACGGGAAGGTGTAGCTGACTCATCATTTGAAAATTTGCTGAAAATGTTGAAGAATATGTTTCCGAAGAATAACGAGTTGCCCGCCAGTACGTACGAAGCAAAGAAGGTTGTCTGCCCTCTAGGTTTAGAGGTTCTGAAGATACATGCATGCATTAACGACTGCATCCTCTACCGCGGTGAATACGAGAATTTGAATGAATGCCCTGTATGCACTGCATTGCGTTATAAGATCAGAGGCGATGACCCTGGTGACGATGTTGAGGGCGAGAAACCCAGGAAGAGGGTTCCCGCCAAGGTGATGTGGTATGCTCCTATAATACCACGGTTGAAACGTCTGTTCAGGAACAAAAAGCATGCCAAGTCGTTGCGATGGCACAAAGAGGACCGTAAGTCCGACGGGGAGTTGAGACACCCCGCTGATGGAACGCAATGGAGAAAGATCGACAGAGTGTTCAAAGATTTTGCAGCTGACGCAAGGAACATAAGATTTGGTCTAAGTACTGATGGCATGAATCCTTTTGGCGAGCAGAGCTCCAGCCATAGCACCTGGCCCGTGACTCTATGCATCTACAACCTTCCTCCTTGGTTGTGCATGAAGCGGAAGTTCATTATGATGCCAGTGCTCATCCAAGGTCCAAAGCAACCCGGCAACGACATCGATGTGTACCTAAGGCCATTAGTTGATGAACTTTTACAGTTGTGGGGCAGACCTGGTGTACGTGTCTGGGATGAGCACAAAGAAGAGGAATTTGACCTACGAGCGTTGCTTTTTGTAACCATCAACGATTGGCCTGCTCTCAGTAACCTTTCGGGACAGACAAATAAGGGATACAATGCATGCACGCACTGCTTACATGAGACTGAAAGTGTACGTTTGGGTAATTGTAAGAAGAACGTGTACCTGGGTCATCGTCGATTTCTTCCCCGAAATCATAACGTAAGAAAGAAAGGCAAGCATTTCAACGGCAAGGCAGATCACCGGCCGAAGCCTGCGGAACGTACTGGTGCTGAGATATTTGATATGGTCAAGGATTTGAAAGTCATCTTTGGAAAGGGTCCTGGCGGACAATCAGTTCCGCGGGGAGTTGACGGGCACGCACCCATGTGGAAGAAGAAATCTATATTTTGGGAGCTAGAATATTGGAAAGTCCTAGATGTCCGCTCTGCAATCGACGTGATGCATGTTACGAAGAATATTTGCGTGAACCTGCTAAGCTTCTTGGGCGTGTATGGGAAGACAAATGATACAAAGGAAGCACGGCAGGACCAGCAACTTTTGAAAGACCCAGATGACCGGCATCCGGAATGGTTTCAAGGTCGTGCCAGCTACGCTCTTACCAAAGAAGAGAAGGTCATTTTTTTGAATGCCTGAGCAGTATGAAGGTCCCGTCTGGCTTCTCGTCGAATATAAAGGGAATAATAAACATGGCGGACAAAAAGTTCCTAAACCTGAAGTCTCACGACTGCCACGTGATTATGACGCAATTGCTTCCGATTGCTTTGAGGGGGCTCCTACCGGAAAATGTTCGAGTAGCCATTGTGAAGCTATGTGCATTCCTCAATGCAATCTCTCAGAAGGTAATCAATCCAGAAGATCTACCACGGTTACAGAACGATGTGGTCCAATGCCTTGTCAGTTTCGAGTTGGTGTTCCCACCATCCTTCTTCGATATTATGACGCACCTCCTGCTCCACCTAGTCGAAGAGATTTCCATTCTCGGTCCTGTATTTCTACACAATATGTTCCCCTTTGAGAGGTTCATGGGAGTATTAAAGAAATATGTTCGTAACCGTGCTAGGCCAGAAGGAAGCATCGTCAAGGGCTATGGAAATGAGGAGGTAATTGAGTTCTGTATTGACTATGTTCCTGACCTTAAGCCGATTGGTATTCCTCAATCGCGGCACGAGGGGAGACTAAGTGGAAAAGGCACGATCGGAAGGAAATCAACGATATGTATGGACGGTCATTCTATGACTGAAGCACACCACACAGTTCTGCAAAATTCCAGCTTGGTGGCTCCGTACTTCGAGCAACACAAGAATATTTTACGCTCGGACAACCCGGGGAAGCCTGAATCCTGGATTAGAAAGGCCCACATGGAGACTTTCGGCAGTTGGTTGCGAAAACATTTAATGAATGACAATGATGTTGGAGATCAGCTGTACATGTTGGCCAAGACACCATCTTCGACTATAACGACTTTCCAAGGGTACGAGATAAATGGGAATACATTTTACACCATCGCCCAAGATAAAAAGAGCACCAACCAAAACAGTGGTGTCCGCTTTGATGCAGCAACCGAGAATGGGCAAAAGGTCACATATTATGGTTACATAGAGGAGATATGGGAACTTGACTATGGACCCTCCTTTAAGGTCCCTTTGTTCCGGTGCAAATGGTTCAAGCTAACAGGAGGTGGGGTAAAGGTGGACGAGCAATACGGAATGACAATGGTGGATTTCAACAATCTTGGTTACCTTGACGAACCATTCGTCCTTGCCAAAGATGTCGCTCAGGTTTTTTATTTGAAGGACATGAGTAGCAAACCGAGGAAACGGAAAGATAAGAAAACGATCAGTACATCATGCGATGATCCAAAGCGCCACATTGTTCTTTCAGGGAAAAGAAACATCGTGGGAGTGGAGGACAAGACAGACATGTCAGAAGATTATAATATGTTTGGTGAAATTCCGCCCTTCAAAGTGAACACTGACCCAAGCATTAAGTTAAATGATGAGGATGCTCCATGGATACGGCACAATCGTAAGCAAGCAGGGACACAAGGGAAGAATTGATGTGTAATAATTTATTGTACCAAACTTTGTTGAATGGATCATGTGAATTAAAACGTACGATGGCGAATCCGGATGATTTGTATTTGGTCGATGAACTGAATGATGTATCAAACCTTTTGTCAAACCTTCAAGGGATCGAGGATGTAGAACAAAACAATCGGTATCGCCATCATACAGCCCTGCCGTGGCTACTGAGTGCATATATGCATACCAAATGCACGGCAGGACGTATGATGGCGAATCCGGATGATTTGTATTTGGTCGATGAACTGAATGATGTATCAAACCTTTTGTCAAACCTTCAAGGGATCGAGGATGTAGAACAAAACAATCGGTCTGAATTTTTAAAATGAATTAGTTTTATTTTTCTGGATTTTTTGATATATTATTTGTATTTTTAAGATTTTAAAATGAATTAGTTTTATTTTTTTGAATTTTTTGATATATTATTTGTATTTTTAAGATTTTCAAATGAATTAGTTTTATTTTTTTGAATTTTTTGATATATTATTTCTATTTTTAAGATTTTAAAATGAATTAGTTTTATTTTTCTGAATTTTTTGATATATTATTTGTATTTTTAAGATTTTAAAATGAATTAGTTTTATTTTTTTGAATTTTTTGATATATTATTTGTATTTTTAAGATTTTCAAATGAATTAGTTTTATTTTTTTGAATTTTTTGATATATTATTTCTATTTTTAAGATTTTAAAATGAATTAGTTTTATTTTCTGAATTTTTTGATATATTATTTGTATTTTTAAGATTTTAAAATGAATTAGTTTATTTTTCTGAATTTTTTGATATATTATTTGTATTTTTAAGATTTTAAAATGAATTAGTTTTATTTTTCTGAATTTTTTGATATATTATTTGTATTTTTAAGATTTTAAAATGAAAAGTATTTGAAAAAGGACCTTTAGTCGCGGTTCGTGACACGAACCGCGACTAAAGGCTCTTTCCGCCCGGGAACGAAAACGGCGCGAAAGAACCTTTAGTCGCGGGTCGTGACACCAACCGCGACTAAAGGTACCCCTTTAGTCCCGGTTGGGGACACCAACCGCGACTAAAGGGTACCTTTAGTCGCGGTTGGTGTCCCCAACCGGGACTAAAGGCTTGCCCTATATATTCTCCGCGGCCCTCGTCTTCTCCGCGCTAACCACCAAACGCATCCAGGACCTCGTCTTCTCCGCGGCGCCGCCCTCGTCTTCTCCGCGCCGCCGCCCTCGTCTTCTCCGCGCCGCCCTCGTCTCCGGTTGGTGCCGCCGCCGCCTGCCGTCCTCCTCGCGTGCCTAGAAGAAGAGGGGACCGCCGCCGTCGTCTTCTCGCCCGCCTTCTCACCCGCCGCCGCCTGCCGTCCTCCTCGTCGCCGCGTACTGGATGCGCGCCTTGCCATCCTCGCGCGCGTGCGGAAACGGCGCCGCCGCGCGTGCCCGTGCTGGTGGTCACCCGTCAGCGAGCGAGAGAGAGAGCAGAGAGAGAGAGCAGAGAGGGAACTAAAAATGGAAAAGAAAAGGAAAGGAAAAAGGAAAAAGTCGATGAATTTTTGTTCTGGTCATAAAAGAAAAGGAAAAAGAAAATGGCATAACTAATTAAAAGAAAAGGAAAAACATCAATTTTCTGTTCTGGTCATAAAAGAAAAGGAAAAAAGAAAATGGCATAACTAATTAAATAATTATCCAAAAATTATGTTTAATACCTCAAAATGTTCAGTGAAACATTTGGCACATGTTTTCAACCTTATACATGCAGTTTGACATCTAAAGTATTTCTGTTTTTGTTGTTTTCCAAAAATGGCTGAAATGAAAGCAAAAATTAATAGCTCTTAATCATTCAACCGTCGCTGCTCCTCCTCTATGTCCCCTTAATCTTATTTTTTAATTCCTTTATACTTAATTAATTTTTACTACATGCAGGAGTGACATATGGCGGACGATAGAGCCGAGCCGCTTAGGGATCCGGAGGCTGAACGTTATTTAATGGGCATCATAAACAACGAGATTCCTTATGTGCCGGGCTCAGAATATGAGCAAGAAGAGGATGTAGTCTCTTCTTTTCTGAACCTTGACGGTGGAACAGACATTGTCGATGATCAAGAAGGTGAAGGAACGGACATTGTCGACGGAGGTCAACCGTCAACAAACGACGATCTCGAATTGCAAGTAGCAACCACCTCCGGCGAGGTATATATATACATTGAGCCTCTCGTGATACAAACTTACTGAAATGTGAATACATATGTATTAACGCGCGCGACTCTCTTTCTTTTTTTAGCCCTCGGCCGGATCGAGTACGACAAAGCGTGGCAAATCCAAGGCGATGAAAACAGGAGAAACATATACCATTGATTTTGTCAGTGAAACCGGCAAGCCCCTACAGCACACCTCAAAGTTTATCAACCAATGCGGAGTCGTTGTTAGAGACAACGTCCCGATCACCGTCCAGGAATGGAAGGAGCCAAAGAAGGCACGTCTTGGTTTCAGTTTTGTCGACAAGAGAACGAAAAAGGATTGCTGGAGAAAGCTTATGGAACATTTCATTCTACCTCCGGAATACAACAAAGTCGATGAATTCGGTAACGAGGTTCCGGGTGGACGTGAGAGGAGGAGGCTAGTTAAAGAGTTCGCTCTTCAGAAGATGGCCGAAGCATTCCGGAACTTCAAGAAAAATTTAACCCGTGACTATGTCAACAAGGGCAAGACTCCGGATTTCAATGGACAACATGAGAAACTGAAAGATGATTGGCCAGAATTTGTGAGGCAAAAGAAATCGGAGCATTTCAAGGAAATATCGAAAAAAATAAGGATAATGCGAGTAAGAAAAAGTACCATCATATTATGGGGCCAGGAGGATACCGCCTTTCGGAGCCTAAGTGGCAGAAGATGGAGGAGGACCTGAGGGTGCGAGGAATCCCTCTAGGTACAGAGGGATGGGACCCAAGGGCCAAAAGCTGGTGGTACGGGCATGGGGGATCGCTAGACCCGGAGACAGGGGTGTGTGTTCACCGGAAGAAAAAGTTTGCTCCCACCCAAGCCCTTATTGACGCAATGACCCAAGCTCAAGAGGGCTTGATCAAGTTCAACAGAGAGAAAGACGCACTGACAACAGCCCTCGGGAATGATGAACACGGAGGACATGTACGAGGCAAAGGCAGAATTCCGTGGAAAGTAGGGTTTTCCCAGGACAATGACCCGTACTGTTACAGAAGCCGTAAGAGAAAGACGGACCGGGATGCAGATCTTTTGGCGAAGTTTGCATCGGAACTCCATGAGTTGAAGCAGACCGTGCATGAACTAGTAAAAGAAAAATCGGCTGCAGGGCCGCATGAAGATCATGAAGCGGATCGCGGAAGCCAGCAGCGGAGAAGCAGCGTGGCTTCCACGGATGCCCCGCCTGGTGCTAATGCACCGACGATCGAGATTCGTGCACCGGAGCCTCACTACCCCGTGGATGATGTAAAGGAGATGAAAGAATGTGATCTGCATTATCCCGTGGGGAACGTTTCCACGAAGGTAGCTACCGGCAGTGCTTTACCCTGTACACCTGGAGCACTCCACCACAACAACCCCATTGCATATGGCTATGCTCGTGTCACGGTGGAAGACATAGTCCAAGAGTTTGAGGACCTGGAGATTGACAAAGCTACACCCGAAGGGGAGAGAAGACTTGGAGATGTCAAGCGCCAGATCATTCTATGGAAAAAGAAGTACATAGTGTTTCCAGGCGAGGCGCCAAGGCTAACAAGTCCACCCCCCTCCGATGGTGGTGGTGGTGGTGGTGGTGGCGGTGGTGGTGGTCGTGGTGGTTCACCTACACCTCCTTCACGCCATTCGACGCCGTCCCCCGATCCACAACCTCCGGCGGGTAAGCAGCCGCCGCCCCCCAATCCTCCTCCGGCGGGTACGACGCCCCCCAATCCTCCTCCGGCGGGTACGACGCCCCCCAATCCACCTCCGGCGAAGAAGCAGAAGCAGGCGGACAGCAAGGAAACCCGCTCCTGGACTATTAACCCGGACCCTTATGTACCTAAGACCACAAGGGTACCGGAGCCATCACTGAAGCCTCTCCTCCCAAGGCCTTGGGAACTTAGTGAAGCTGAAACCAAATTGGCCGCGTCTGCTCATTATGAGAAATGGAAGGCGGATACGAAGGCGATAAAAGAGCCTGAGCCCAAGCAAGTATTCACTGAGAAGCAAAAGAAGTGGGCTAAGGATTTTTTGACGACACCGTCCCAAGCCGAGCTGAATATGCCTGACGACTATGGACATGAACTTCGTAGGCAAGCAAAAATATTGAAGGAGGAGAAAGAAGAAAGTAAAAAAAGCGGGAAACAAGTTGACCAGCTCGGGATGCAGAATAAACAATCGATCCCCCCGCTCATAGTGAAAGCCGGTCCGGAAGAGGACCCCGAGATCATAGCAGCTGCGGCAGCACTTGGATTGACTGTAGCGAGTGCCATGAAACAAGCGTCCGAGATGGGTTTGACTCTTCGTGCCTCGTTAGGCCTTGAGGATGCGCCAGTATGTGAGATAGCATTACAATATGTGCGGAATGGGCCTCTCGTCGAGCCTGCGCGGGAAAAGAGTCTACCACCACAAATGCGAAATCTGCTACGTTGGTACAAGCATTTCATAACATGGGCCGACAAAGAATATGTTTATGCGGATGTTACAGAGGAGCATCACACCAAACGGTACTCTGTACAAGTTCATATGAGTGAATTGTTCCAGCTGTTCAATCTGCGCGAGCTCGACAAATCTATCCTGAGTTGCTACGTTCTGTAAGTGATTTATTTCTACCTCATCTCGTTCTTCATTGCCTGCACTATATATATATATATATATATTGTCCTAACTATATTGTTGCGTACGCTATTATGCAGATTGAAGATTTGGGAATGCAAAATAAGAAACATCCATGATGTTGGGTTCATTGACCCACATATCGTTAATGGACATGTGTTACAAAATCACCCCGAAGACGTGGAGAAAGACTTGTACAAGTTTCTTAGAAAGCATCAACTCAAAAGTCATATTCTATTTCCTTACCATTTTGGGTGAGTGTTTCTCTCTTGTGCCCATTCTCTTTTGTTTACTCCATGCATGGTATGTCTAATCGATGAGTTATGCATGACTGTGCATGTAACGTGTCCGCAGGTTCCACTGGATTCTGCTAAATATTGAACTTCACACCTCCAGAGTTCTAATCATGGACTCTATGGATTCGGATTCAAAGCGTTGGGCCGACATGAGAAAAATGCTGCAAAAGTAATTATTTTCAATCATTTGAGCTCTATATCGATCGGTCTCTTTCGTTCATTTCCTAATATCAAGTAACTAATAACTCCCTTGTTCATTTAATTTTCTTTGCCCTGTAGGGTTTGGAGACGGTTCTCAGAAGAAATTGTCGGTGAATTCAAACATGAGCTAGATTTTAGAAGGTTAGTTAATGTGGATAAGCAGCCACCGGGGACCAATCTATGTGGATACTATGTTTGTGAGAACATCCGGAGACACACCTCTGAGCGGAAGGCATCGGATAGCGTGCGGAAGGCGACGGATAACTTGCGGAGGAGGCTTAGTCCAGAAGCTCGCTTCCGACCAATTCAAGATGAATTAGCAGGATTTTTCATGAGGGAAGTCATCAATCCTAAAGGAGAACACTATACCGAGGACGAAGAAATTTAT
The DNA here is from genome assembly GCF_018294505.1 of Triticum aestivum. Lineage (NCBI taxonomy): Eukaryota > Viridiplantae > Streptophyta > Magnoliopsida > Poales > Poaceae > Triticum > Triticum aestivum. Next base: position 449,692,160 of record NC_057808.1, on the reverse strand, counting down.
ATGCATACCCGAGATTGAAACTTGTTCGAAGTTGTATATGGTCATCCATCCTAATTGTGTATGGAAACTTGTTCGAAGTTGTATATGGTCACCCGAGATTGAATATATATTATATATTCCTCTTGAATTCTTCTTGTTTGAAATTTCATATGCATGTATATAGTAGCGTAGAATATGTGTACTGAAACTTCATCAAAATTAAAATAAAACACAAAATAAAATATAAAAGAAATAAAACACTACAAATTAAAAAGAAACCAGGTTTAGGGGGGCTAAAACCCTAAACCTGCGGAGGAGGCCTTTAGTCCCGGTTAGCCACGAGAACCGGGACTAAAGGTCCTCCGCCCCGACGGACTCCTGGCGCCCACGTGGACGGGCCTTTAGTCGCGGTTCGTAAGAGGCGCGACTAAAGGGGGGGGCCTTTAGTCGCGCATATTTAGTCCCGGTTGCACAGCCGGGATTAATGGCCTTTGCGAACCGGGACTAAAGGCATATTTTCTACTAGTGGATGTAAAAATTGTGTATAGTGTTCTGGCAAACGTACACATAGCTGTCTATCAGATGTGCTCCTTTCGGACGTCATCATGCGAATGTTCTCGCAAACGTAGTATGCACATAAATTATTCCCCGGCTCCTACTTCATGGCATGTACGAGAATAGAGTTCAATTAGATATTGAAACTAGAATTAAAGAGATTGCATGGTAGCTAGCTTGCTAGTACTACTTAATTAATTACTGTGGGTCGATACCAATACAGATTTTCTCTGAACGGGTCTGGAACGTCTTTGATGAACTTTTGCCAAGCCCTGCCGGCCCGCCGGCAAAGAAAATGAATAATGGAGTTATTAATTAGTTGATATCAGGACATATATATAATGATTATAATTACCTGTTGACTATCCCCTTCATGATTGAGTACTCTTTAGGTTTTTTAAGTAGTGAGTCTAGTACTTCAACTTTTCCTTCTTTAACATTAATGTCTACCAAGATCCAGTGGTACCTGCATGTGCACGTTTGCATGTATAAATTAAGCGGGCATGTGCATAACACTCATCAACTAACCCTAAACCCTATACACTTATTAACATCTAGCTAGTAACAAAAACAGAATTTGTAGTACAAGACAGTGTGACTCACTCAAAGTTGTAAGGAAGTAGTATATCTGCATTGGTATTGAGGCACTTCAAGAACTCTAGCATGTTATTCTCTATTTCTTGTTTATAATATTCATATGACCATGTCTTTTCATTAATGGTATTTGGGTCAATGAACCCAATGCCATAGCGTCCAGCTTTTCTCATTTCGGACATCTTCATCCTACATAATACCACAGAAAAGAATATAGTGAGGATAAGTAATGATCAACGAGAGCACTACAGCTAGCTTGAGACTTAAATTACAGAAAGAAATCACTTATAGACAATAGCAACTGACGATCGATTTGTCGAGTGCGTCATAATTGAATAACTGGAACAGTTTTGTATACTCAATAGATAGAGCTAGCTTATGGAAGTAATCCGCTTCCTTGACTTTCACCATGAGGGATTCTCAATTGTGGGTCTTGCAATTTTCCATGTACCATTGATGCAATTCATACATTCTCATTGGGAGGTTCTTGACCTCCTCGGGCTCGACCAAAGGTTTGCCGCGGACATATTTCCGTTTAATATCCTCCTCTCTAAGCGGAGACATGGGCTCGATCTCGAGGAGTTGTCCAATAGTCATACCAAGCACTTCAGCCTGCATTATATGCTCCTCGATTATTACCAGATTGCCCAGTGGGGAACGGTTTGCCCACATATATATAGGGTGTCGTTACTCTTATGTGTTGTTGGCACAACAAGCGGGGGGATCGATTGCGCCACCTGTTCTCCCAGGTGGGGAACGGTTTTCCCGCATTTTTTGCCAGCTGCTTGGCTCGAGCTCGAGCTCGACTCCTTCTGTACTCGTGCTCGATGTGCCTTCCTGATTTGGCGCTCATAGTCTGAGTCAACAGGCTTGGGAGCTGGTGGTCTAGCCATATGAATAAAGTGGTCAATCTTTTCCTCAGGCACTTTCTCCCTTGGCGGCGGTGCCGGTTTCAGTCCAAAATGGGCGTCCACTTGGGCCTTCACTATGGCTGCGTTTTGCTCCTTGGTCATGTCGTAAGGCCTCTGAGGAAGAGGAGCGAGGCTTGGACCATATTTATATCGCTTGCCTCCGCATGTACCTCCTATACTACCTCGACTCATACCGCTACACACCATAGCTGCGGCGGCTCTCTTCCCCGATTGCTGAGGCGGCGGAGACGGCTGACGTGGCTGAGTTGGAGCAGGAGGAGTGGCCTGACGTTGTGCCGGACTTGAAGCAGGAGGAGTGGCCTCACGCGGTGTCGGACTTGAAGCAGGAGGAGTGGCCTCACGCTGTGCCAGACTTGAAGCAGGAGGAGTGGCCTCACACGGTGTCGGACTTGAAGCAGGAGGAGTGGCCTCATGCTGTGCCGGACTTGAAGCAGGAGGAGTGGCATGCTGCTGTGCCGGACATGGAGGGGGAGGAGTGGCCTCACATCGAGGAGGAGTCGGATGACGACGCGGTGTCGGTGGCCTTCGAAAGATGATGCAATACTTTCTCCATAGGATGATACGATGTATGGCCTCTCCTAGTGTGTGCTCCTCGTCACCTCCAGGAATGTCAAGCTCTAGCCCCGAATATGGGTCCACCACCTCATCAACCAAGACACGAGCATAGCCCGGCTGGAATCGGGGCGCAATGGAAGGTTGCTTCGGGGGTAATTGTAAAAGCAACGGCGTCCGCCACCTTCATGGATATGTTCTTCATTTTGAAGTGTAGCTCACAGTTAGTGTTCTCTCATGATGTCATCCACAGGGTATGTATCCAGCAGTGCGTCGCCCGGGGCGGAACCAACGCTGCTTCTCGGCATGGATGGGACGGTGCTACCCAATGCTGATGATCATCCGCTAGCTGTTGCCGCTGCTGAGACCCCCTTTCCTGGCTAAGTGAGTCGATCTGCTGCTGCTGGAATTTGAGTGCCAAGTCTGCGTGCCTTGCTTCTAGGCCTTGAAGGCGTTCCGCGTCCTGCTTCCTCTGCTCCTCCTCCAGCTTCCTCTTCTTCTCCTCCTCCATCTTCTTTCTTGCACGGGTCCTGTAGTCGTCGTTCCATTCTGAAAAGCCGTCATGCCAGGGAATAACGCCCTTGCCTCGTGTTCTTCCTGGGTGTTCAGGATTTCCCAGGGCGCGCGTAAGCTCGTCGTTCTCTCTGTTGGGCGTGAACACCCCCTTTCGAGCATCTTCTATTGCGTCAAGTAACTTTTGTTCTGCTCCTTTTTAGACTTGCCTTCTTCGAAACCAGGCCTGTCTTCGGGTCCAACGCCCCCCATGCGCATAGAACCAAGTTCTGCACCTGGGGGGCCAGCTCCTAGTAACCGGAGTGACCCCTGCATCCTCCATCTCTTGCTCAGACTTATCCCACTTAGGCATTGCCACCGCGTAGCCACCTGGACCCAGCCTATGGAACTGCGTCTTTTTTGCGGCATTGGCCTTGTTTTTTCTCGACCGTTCCTTAGATAATTCTGATTCCTTGAATTTCATGAAAGCGAGCCACTGTTCTCTTTGCTTCTCCAGTGTTCCCTTGAATTCTGGAGTCTTCTTTCCTCCTTCGACGTAGTTGGCCCATACAGTTTTCTTGTGGGTGTTGAATGCAATTGCCATCTTCTTAAGAGCTGCGTCCTTGACTTTCTGCACATCTGCATCAGTGAAATGATCTGGTAGGGTGAAATGTTCCATGAGAGATTCCCAAAGCATTTTTTTGCTCTGTCGTCGACCCAAGTAACATCTGGACATTTCTTTGCTGGCTCATTCCATTCTTGAATGGAGATCGGGAGTTGGTCCTTCACAAGAACTCAGCACTGACGAACGAACTTGTTCGCAATGTTCTTAGGCGCTAGCGGTTCTCCATTAGCTTTGATGGCATCGATGTTGTACTTTACGCCCTCCTTCAACTTTTTGCCCGGCCTCGCATTGTCCTGCTGCCTGTAGAAGCAGATTTGCTCGATCCGGAGGGCTGAAAGGAGAAAGATCGATTCGTTAATATATCTTCAAATCAACTAAAACATGTGATGATCACCAAATGCCTTCTTATATAAATATACCTCGCTGGTCTCTGTTATTTCAAGATCAACATTGTTGGCTTCATCATAATCATAATCATAGTTCATGACTTCATCAATTCGGTCGTTGCGATCGAATATCATATCATCACCCTCCCCGGTATTGTTCAGATATTCGGAGCCGTCATAGTCTTCATTCTGATCAACTGGCCTGCGAGGGCTGCGTATGATCTCGAACAGGGTCTCTTCTCCCTCTCTGCCAGTATTGTCCGCCATAGCTTTTATTTAACTAATCCAAAAGAAATATAAAACAATTTAGTATTCAAATTACAATGCATGGATGCAATCAATAAGGAAAAACTGAATCATAGTACATAATATGCATCGTCTCGAATAATATATAATCTCGAATACATCGTCTCGAATAATATATAATCTCGAGTACATTGTCTCGAATAATATATAATCTCGAATACATCGTCTCTAATAATATATATAATCTCGTATACATCGTCTCGAATATTATATATCGAATACATCACTAGCTAGCTAGCTAATAAAGATCGAATACTACATAAGAATCTAGGCCACTCGTGGTTCCTGAGGCATGGGCGGTGGACACCCAAAGAGAAGGAACCATCACAGGATCATATCTCTGGTCATCTGCCCAAAGAACCTGTTAGGTATTGGAGAACCTGACATCCATAGCAGCCATGTAGCGACGGACATGCTCGTCCTCCTCCCTGACACGGCGACGCACCACCTCCGGCGGGGCCGGCACCCTCTGCACCGAATGTGGCCCACGCGAACGCCACCAAAGGAGATCAGGGTCGACGACGGGACCCGAGGCCGGGTTCCTCACCAAGCGGCGCGCCCCTCCAGGTAGCACCTCCCAGTGCCAGCCCGGCGGAGCCTAGTCCCGGACATGGGACAGGAATCAGCTACTTTGCCGTCTGCCACGGCAGGCGGCAAAGGCAAGGATGGCGGACGGCAAAAGGCTCCGGCAAAGTAGGCATCGGTAAAGAGCTTCTTTGCCGTCTGCTTTTTGAAGTGGACGGCAAAGGGGCCTTTGCTATCAGCGGCTGACGGGAAAGAAAGCCGACGGCAATAAATGTGCTGTTAGTCTGTTAGGCGGCTAACGGCAGCCTTTGTCGTCCGCCGCCGACGGCAAAGAGCATCCGGCCTTTGCCGTCCGCCGAATGACGTCAGCTGGACGTCACTGCGGGACAAGCCTTTGCCGTCTTCTGCTGTAGGCAAATGTGGGCATTCTTTGCCGTCTGCCACTGTAGGCAAAGCCTTTGCCGTCCGCCGCTGTAGGCAAACTGACCAAATGGGTCAGCTCCCAGGGAGCACAGGTGGCCGCCGCGTGGCTTCTTTGCCGTCCGCGGCAGACGGCAAAGGAGCCTTTACCATCAGCGGCCGACGGCAAAGGTGCCTCTTTTTTCTGTTTTTTTAAATCCAGCAATTTTCACAGCAAATATATGACATATATATATATATATATTTCACAGGGCTATTTAACAGCAAACATATGACATATCCAGCACATAAGTTTCATCGTGCATACATATATAGTTCCATCCATTCATACATAGCAAGTTGCACATACACATTGTTCCATCCATACATATTACAATGCAAAGTTTCATCAAGATAGCAAGTTCCATCATAGCAAGCTAGAAGAATACTAGAGGAGAATGAAAGAAAAAACAAGCACTCCATCATAGCAAGCTAGCTTCCGTGAAGTGAATGAAATCTGCAAAATGGCAAATAAGAAAGTTAGAAAAAGGTGACTAGAAGAAGAAGTATATGCCATTTATGAGCTAACTTAGGTGAAATGGATCATTTATGAGCTAACTTAGTTGAAATGGATCGTTTATGAGCTAACCTAGGTGAAATAGATTGTTTATGAGCTAACTTAGGTATAATGCATCATTTTAGAGCTAACCTAGGTAAGATGGGTCATTTTGGAGCTAACCTAGGTGAAATGGGTCGTTTTTGAGCTAAGTTAGGTGAAATGGATCATTTATGAGCTAACCTAGGTGAAATAGATCGTTTATGAGCTAACTTAGGTAAAATGCATCATTTTAGAGCTAACCTAGGTGTGATGGGTCATTTTTGAGCTAAACTAAGTAAAATGGATCATTTGTGAGCTAACCTAGGTGAAATGGATCGTTTATGAGCTAATCTAGGTAAAATGGGTCATTTTAGAGCGAACTTGGGTAAAATGCATCATTTTGGAGCTAACCTAGGTAAGATGGGTCATTTTGGAGCTAACCTAGGTAAAATGGGTCATTTTAGAGCTAACATAGGTAAAATGGATCATTTTGGAGCTAGTCTAGGTAAAATGGGTCATTTTAGAGCTAACTTGGGTAAAATGGATCATTTATGAGCTAACTAAGGTAAAATGGGTCATTTTAGAGCTAACTTAGGTAAAATGGATTGTTTATGAGCTAACTAAGCTAATTATGCCATTTTGACATAAGTAAGCTAAGTACATGTCATTATTGAGCAAACCTAGTTAACTAAGCATATTAGAGCTAACTTAGGTCATTTTGGAGGAAACAAAGCTAAGTATAGATCGTTTTAGAGCTAACTTAGGTAAAATGGATGGTTTTGGAGATCAGTAAGCTTATTAAGTCATTTTGGAGGAAAAGAAGCTAACAGGTCATTGTGGTAAGCATATTGGAGGAAATAAGGCTTAGTCTAGGTCTTTATGCATTTGTTAAGCAAAACACTAGAGAAACTTACCATGATCATGGAGGTGTAGGAGCGGGGTGGCTCGTACCGGTAGCTGGAGAAGGATCGTGCGATGCTTGTCTGGAGTTACGCTGCACCAAAGATCATTTCGAATGTCTCGTTAGCATGATGACACTCAAATGTTAAGACTAGCAAGTAATGTCCATTCAAATTAAACTCATCGTGGTCCCAGGAGCAATCACTGGCATCGGCGGAGCGGTCTGACCGGTCTTCTCGCACACAGACTGCACATTTGGTTTTGACGACTCAGTCATACTAGTTAGTAATGAGACAAACACTACATGAATGTTTTGGCTAATCCGCAGAAGAAACTTACCACAAGGAGCTCGTACATGGACCTTGCCTGCATGTCATTCCGTGCCCTCTCCTCCTCCAACATCTTTGTCGTCCTCTCCTCCAACTCCCGCTGCCTCTCCGCCGCCTCCGCCAGAAGTTTCTCCGTTCTATCTCTCTCACTCTGTATAGCAGCCTGCAACACCACTCCTCGTTACCATTTGTAATCATTGATGGAAGCACACACAATGTAATGGAGAAAGATAGTTGAGTACGTATAACTAACCTTGATGGCGAGTTGGACTGGCCGTTCACGAGGCCTTATCTCACGAGCGGAGCTCGACTGGCGCGCCTTGATCTCCGGGAGAGTGCTAGGACAACGGATAAGTCCATCTCCAATGGCTATGGAGCCATGGGACCTCCCGCCACCAGATATCATCACCAGCTCTGGATCAATGGGACCCTGTCTCGGGTTAAAGTCCTCCCCTTTCCTCGCCTTCCCCTCATCTCTATATTTCATGAGCTTGTCATGGGAGGAGATGTTGGTGAAGTTGTTTGCATCACCGAGGTCAGACGGAGAGAATGCCTTGACTTTCTTGAAAGAGGCAGTGTGGGCCATGGCATACAGGTCGTACACCTCTGGCACCTTATCCGCCTTATTGTAGCGTGCCTGAAAGAGAGAAACAAAGTAAATTAGTAATTAAAGGGCTCAAGCTAGCATGATGAATGAATTGCATGAATCATGAAGCAAACCACATACCCAGTTCCGCCCGAACTGATATAAGTTGGAGCTGCCTTGATGGTGTGGCACACCTTCCATTTGGGCACGTTTGCCCTTGGCCGCGTTGTGGATGGCTAGCCATTCTTTTGAGCACCACTCATTGACCAACACCTCCCAACAATCCATCCGATCCGCACACCATCTCGGAGGCACCTAAGTTAGCAAATAGAAACATGAGCGCTATGGCTATGAATTACTAAATGAAGGAAGTAAGTACAAGGCCTTAAGAATTACCTTCATGTACTGCTCCTTACTCAGGAACTTATCGCGGCACGCCGGCTTGGGCTTCTTGATACCACGCAATGCGTAGTAGTCTCGAACAGCCTGCACCCGAGCCTCGTGTCGTAAGTTCTGTAGTAGGCGCTTGCAGACGTTCTCGATAACATTTGCTGCCTCCTCCTCGTATCCCTCCTCACACCTGTAGAATGTCTGCAATCAAATGAGACAATATTTATTAGTACAATTAATAACTAGCTAGTTGAAGATTTTTAAATGTGTAAAGGAGAAATTACACAGAACTTTCTGATCACCACGTCTGCCCTCGTGTCGCACAAGACACCATGAAAAGACATTGAAGTCTTGGTACGATTGGCATATACCGAAGAACACTAATGGGGATTTTGGTCTGTGTTTTCTCACCCATACCGTTGTCTACCACAACATACCTGGAAGACTTGCAAATGGGACAATAGTTCAAGTCCGCATAGTCAAGCCTAAATAAGACACATCCTTTCTCACAGGCATGTATCTTCTCATAGGGCATCTTCGGTGCACGGAGGATTTTGTCCGACTGGTACAGGTTTGCAGGCATTACATGGCCTTTGGGTAGAAAGCGTCCAAATACTGTCATCATTGCGTCGTAGCATTCTCTGCCCAAGTTGAACTGAGCCTTCAGAGCCATTACTTGTGAGATGGCATCCAACTGACAAAGCTCAGTGTGCTCGTGGAGCGGACATTTTGAAGACTCCAACATTTCATTGAAGGCCTTTGCAGATTCCTCCATCTCCTCGTCCGAATCCCGAGCATCATCGAAGTGTTGCACCATGTTTTCCATCCCGGTACCATGCTCGTCGGTGCGACAACGATCCACCTCAGCTCGGTCACATTGGGCAGACTCACCATGATATGTCCACACCATATAATCGGGCGTAAAACCACTCTTCTACAGGTGTTTGCCCATTTCAGCCTCTGTCCTCTTTTCCCAATTGCCGCACCATAAACAGGGGCACCAGGTTTTCCTCTGACCATTTGCAAATGCGGCTTGCACAAACCCCTTGGTTTTTGTGAACCATTCAGTGCTCCATTTGTTCTGACCAGTGTGACCGGTGTACATCCATGCACGATCACTCATCTTGACTTTCAGAGCTACTGGACACACAACAAATATATATATATATATAATTCACCATGTATATATTCATCAGTTGATCTACTTTGTCAATTTTATTACGTCCATGCAACCTACTCTCTAATAGGTAATGATAGGTCCTAATCCCACCCGCGTATGTGTAGATTGGGTTCATTTTCCCATGCTATGCTCCGGATGCGACGCAAAATTTCGGCAGCACCTCCCCGCTGTTCTCCTGATACACGTCTCTGCAATAAACAGAGAGGATGTGTACCCGGAGAACAACAGGGGAGGCACTGACGAAATTTATGCGTCGGATCCGGAGCAAAGCATATGGAAAACGAACCCAATCTACACATACTCGGGCTGTCCATGGATAGCGTTGGACAATTCGAAAGAATCACGGTTATAAATATGCAAATGCATGCATATTTATAACTATAACGCTTTCGAACGGGAGACACATATTGGTTACGCATACTGATGATTCAAGACAGATATATAGCTAGCTATCAAGTTTCATCGGCACGAACACCGGAACAGAGCAAATAATTAAGGGGGGAGGAGGACATGTCATTTATGCTCACCCACGAACGAAGGGGCAGAGCTCGTCAAACGCACGGGGAGGTCGTCGAACACCAAACATCGCAGCGATGAAACAACTGCACATTTAAATCTACCCGATCAACACAATTATATATGATGTTTTTCATAACAAAATCGAAAAATATATGACCTGACTCATAATTCACAAATATATGACCCCGCCGGCCTCTGGTGTCGTGGGTGTCGTGTCGGGGTCGGGGTGTTGTTTCGGGGTCGGGGTGTCGGGGTGGTCGGGGTCGGGGTGTGGTGTCAGGGTGTCGGGGGTCGGGGTGGCGTGTCTGGGTCGGGGTGTCAGGGTGTCGGGGTCGGGGTGTGGGTCGGGGTGTGGTGTCAGGCTGTCGGGGTGTCGGGGTCGGGGTGTCAGGGTGTCGGGGTGTCGAGGTCGGGGTGTCGGGGTGTCAGGGTATCGTTTTCTTCTTCTTCTTCTTCTTCTTCTTATTTTTTCCTGTTTTTTCCTTTTCTTCTTCTTCTCTTCTTCTTCTTTTCTTCTTCTTCTTCTTCTTCTTCTTCTTCTTCTTCTTCTTCTTCTTCTTCTTCTTCTTCATCTTCTTCTTCTTCTTCTTCTTCCTCTTCTCCTTTTTCCTCTTCTTCTTCTATTCTTCTTCTTCTCCTCCTCCTCCTTTTCCTCCCTCCTCCTCTTCCTCTTCCTCTTCTTTCTTCCTCTTCCTCTTCTTCTTCTTCTTCTTCTTCTTCTTCATCTTCTTCTTCTTTCTTCTTCTTTTCTTTCTTCTTCTCCCTCCACCTCTTCCTCCCTCCTCCTCCTTCTACTCTTCTTATTCTTCTAAACTAAAACTAAAACTAATCTAAAATAAACTAAACTAAAAATAAAACTAAAACTAAACTGAAACTACTCCATCTCACGTGATGATCGGACATGGTTTAGTTGATATGGATCACGTGATCACTTAGAGGATTAGAGGGATGTCTATCTAAGTGGGAGTTCTTAAGTAATATGATTAATTGAACTTAAATTTATCATGAACTTAGTCCTGATAGTATTTTGCAAATTATGTTGTAGATCAATAGCTCGCGTTGTTGCTTCCCTGTGTTTATTTTTGATATGTTCCTAGAGAAAAATTATGTTGAAAGATGTTAGTAACAAAGATGCGGATTGGATCCGTGATCTGAGGATTATCCTCATTGCTGCATAGAAAAATTATGTCCTTGATGCACCGCTAGGTGACAGACCTATTGCAGGAGCAGATGCAGACGTTATGAACGTTTGGCTAGCTCAATATGATGACTACTTGATAGTTTAGTGCACCATGCTTAACGGCTTAGAATCGGGTCTTCAACGACGTTTTGAACGTCATGGACCATATGAGATGTTCCAGGAGTTGAAGTTAATATTTCAAGCAAATACCCGAGTTGAGAGATATGAAGTCTCCAACAAGTTCTATAGCCAAAAGATGGAGGAGAATCGCTCAACTAGTGAGCATGTGCTCAGATTGTCTGGGTACTACAATCGCTTGAATCAAGTGGGAGTTAATCTTCCAGATAAAATAGTGATTGACAGAATTCTCTAGTCACCATCACCAAGTTAGTAGAACTTCGTGATGAACTATAGTATGCAAGGGATGACGAAAGTAATTCCCGAGCTCTTCGTGATGCTGAAATCGACGAAGGTAGAAATCAAGAAAAACATCAAGTGTTGATGGTTGACGAGACCACTAGTTTCAAGAAAAGGGCAAAGGGAAGAAGGGGAACTTCAAAAATAACGGCAAGCAAGTTGCTGCTCAAGTGAAGAAGCCTAAGTCTGGTCCTAAGCCTGAGACTAAGTGCTTCTACTGCAAAGGGACCGGTCATCGGAAGCGGAACTACCCCAACTATTTGGTGGATAAGAAGGATGGCAAAGTGAACAAAGGTATATTGGATATACATGTTATTGATGTGTACTTTACTAGTGTTTATAGCAACCCCTCGGTATTTGATACTGGTTCAGTTGCTAAAGAGTAGTAACTCGAAACGGGAGTTGCAGAATAAACAAAGACTAGTAAAAGGAGAGGTGACGATGTGTGTTGGAAGTAGTTCCAAGATTGATATGATCATCATCGCACACTCCCTATACTTTCGGGATTAGTGTTGAAACTAAATAAGTGTTATTTGGTGTTTGCGTTGAGCAGGAATATGATTTGATCATGTTTATTGCAATACGGTTATTCATTTAAGTTAGAGAACAATTGTTGTTCTGTTTACATGAATAAAAACCTTCTATGGTCAAACACACCAACGAAAATGTATTGTTGGATCTCGATTGCAGTGACACACATATTCATAATAATGAAGCCAAAAGATGCAAAGTTGATAATGATAGTGCAACTTATTTGTGGCACTGCTGTTTAGGTCATATTGGTGTAAAGCGCATGAAGAAACTCCATACTGATGGGATTTTGGAATCAATTGATTATGAATCACTTGATGCTTGCGAACCATGCCTTATAGGCAAGATGACTAAAACGCCGTTCTCCGGAACTATAGAGAGAGCAACAGATTTGTTGGAAATCATACATACAGATGTATGTGGTCCGATGAATATTGAGGCTCGTAGCAGGTATCATTATTTTCTGACCTTCACAGATGATTTGAGCAGATATGGGTATATCTACTTAATGAAACAGAAGTCTGAAACATTTGAAAAGTTCATATAATTTCAGAGTGAAGCGAAAATCATCGTAACAAGAAAATAAAGTTTCTACGATTTGATCGTGGAGAAGAGTATTTTAGTTACGAGTTTGGCCTTCAGTTAAAACAATGTGAAATAGTTTCACTACTCACGCCACCTGGAACACCACAACATAATGGTGTGTCCGAACGTCATAACCGTACTTTATTGGATATAGTGCAATCTATGATGTCTCTTACCAATTTACCACTATCGTTTTGGGGTTATGCATTAGAGACAGCTACATTCACGTTAAATAGGGCACCATCAAAATCCGTTGAGACGACGCCTTATGAACTGTGGTTTGGCAAGAAACCAAAGTTGTCGTTTCTTAAAATTTTGGGGTTGCCATGCTTATGTGAAAAAGTTTCATCCTGATAAGCTCAAACCCAAATCGGAGAAATGTGTCTTCATAGGATACCCAAAGGAGACAGTTGGGTACACCTTCTATCACAGATCCGAAGGCAAGACATTCGTTGCTAAAATGGATCCTTTCTAGAGAAGGAGTTTCTCTCGAAAGAAGTGAGTGGGAGGAAAGTAGAACTTGATGAGGTAACTGTACCTGCTCCCTTATTGGAAAGTAGTTCATCACAGAAATCTGTTCCTGTGACTCCTACACCAATTAGTGAGGAAGTTAATGATGATGATCATGTAAACTTCAGATCAAGTTACTACCAAACCTCGTAGGTAAACCACAGTGAGATCCACACCAGAGTGGTATGGTAATCCTGTTTTGGAGGTCATGTTATTTGACCATGACGAACCTACGAACTATGAGGAAGCGATGATGAGCCCAGATTCTGCAAAATGGCTTGAGGCCATGAAATCTGAGATGAGATCCATGTATAAGAACAAAGTATGGACTTTGATTGACTTTCCCAATGATCGGCGAGTCATTGAGAATAAATGGATCTTCAAGAGGAAGACGGACGCTGATAGTAGTGTCACTATCTACAAAGCTAGAATTGTCGCAAAAAGGTTTTCGACAAGTTCAAGATGTTGACTACGATGAGAGTTTCTCACTCGTATCTATGCTTAAATCTGTCTGAATCATGTTAGCAATTGCCGCATTTTATGAAATCTGGCAAATGGATAAACAAAACTGCATTCCTTAATGGATTTATTAAAGAAGAGTTGTATATGATGCAACAGAAGGTTTTGTCAATCCTAAAGGTGCTAACAAAATATGCAAGCTCCAGCGATCCATCTATGGACTGGTGCAAGCATCTCGGAGTTGGAATATACACTTTGATAAGTTGATCAAAGGATATAGTTTTATACAGACTTGCGGTGAAGCCTGTATTTACAAGAAAGTGAGTGGGAGCACTACAGCATTTCTGATAAGTATATGTGAATGACATATTGTTGATCAGAAATAATGTAGAATTATTCTGCAAAGCATAAAGGAGTGTTTGAAAGGAGTTTTTCAAAGAAAGACCTTGGTGAAGCTGCTTACATTGAGCATCAAGATCTATAGAGATAGATCAAGACGCTTGATAAGTTTTTTCAATGAGTACATACCTTAACAAGATTTTGAAGTAGTTCAAAATAGAACAGTCAAAGAAAGAGTTCTTGCCTGTGTTACAAGGTGTGAAATTGAGTAAGACTCAAAGCCCGACCACGGCAGAAGATAGAAAGAGAATGAAAGTCATTCCCTATGCCTTGGCCATAGGTTCTATAAAGTATGCCATGCTGTGTACCAGATCTATTGTATACCCTACACTGATTTTGGCAAGGGAGTACAATAGTGATCTAGGAGTAGATCACTGGACAGCGGTCAAAATTATCCTTAGTGGAATAAGGATATGTTTCTCGATTATGGAAGTGACAAAAGGTTCGTCGTAAAGGGTTACGTCGATGCAAGTTTTGACACTAATCTAGATGACTCTAAGTCTCGGTCTAGATACATATTGAAAGTGGGAGCAATTAGCTAGAGTAGCTCCGTGCAGAGCATTGTAGACATAGAAATTTGCAAAATACTTACGGATCTGAATGTGACAGACCCGTTGACTAAAATTATCTCACAATCAAAACATGATCACACCTTAGTACTCTTTGGGTGTTAATCACATAGCGATGTGAACTAGATTATTGACTCTAGTAAACCCTTTGAGTGTTGGTCACATAGAGATGTGAACTATGGGTGTTAATCACATGGTGATGTGAATTTTTGATGTTAAATCACATGGCGATGTGAACTAGATTATTGACTCTAGTGCAAGTGGGAGACTGAAGGAAATATGCCCTAGAGGCAATAATAAAGTATTATATATTTCCTTATATCATGATAAATGTTTATTATTCATGCTAGAATTGTATTAACCGGAAACATAATACATGTGTGAATACATAGACAAACAGAGTGTCACTAGTATGCCTCTACTTGACTAGCTCGTTAATCAAAGATGGTTATGTTTCCTAGCCATAGACATGAGTTGTCATTTGATTAACGGGATCACCTCATTAGGAGAATGACGTGATTGACTTGACCCATTCCGTTAGCTTAGCACCCGATCGTTTAGTATGTTGCTATTGCTTTCTTCATGACTTATACATGTTCCTATGACTA
Source organism: Triticum aestivum (assembly GCF_018294505.1). Classification (NCBI taxonomy): domain Eukaryota; kingdom Viridiplantae; phylum Streptophyta; class Magnoliopsida; order Poales; family Poaceae; genus Triticum; species Triticum aestivum. The sequence goes on along the minus strand of NC_057808.1, from coordinate 449,677,055 downwards.
TGAGATTATGCAACTCCCGTTTACCGGAGGAACACTTTGTGTGCTACCAAACGTCACAACGTAAATGGGTGATTATAAAGGTGCTCTACAGGTGTCTCCAAAGGTACTTGTTGGGTTGGCGTATTTCGAGATTAGGATTTGTCACTCCGATTGTCGGAGAGGTATCTCTGGGCCCACTCGGTAATGCACATCACTATAAGCCTTGCAAGCATTGTGACTAATGAGTTAGTTGCGGGATGATGTGTTACGGAACGAGTAAAGAGACTTGCCGGTAACGAGATTGAACTAGGTATCGAGATACCGACGATCAAATCTCGGGCAAGTAACATACCGGTGACAAAGGGAACAACGTATGTTGTTATGCGGTCTGACCGATAAAGATCTTCGTAGAATATGTGGGAGCCAATATGGGCATCCAGGTCCCGCTATTGGTTATTGACCGGAGACGTGTCTCGGTCATGTCTACATAGTTCTCGAACCCGTAGGGTCCGCACGCTTAACGTTACGATGACAGTTTTATTGAGTTTTGATGTACCGAAGGAGTTCGGAGTCCCGGATGAGATCGGGGATATGACGAGGAGTCTCGAAATGGTCGAGACGTAAAGATCGATATATTGGACGACTATATTCGGACTTCGGAAAGGTTCCGAGTGATTCGGGTATTTTTCGGAGTAGCGGAGAGTTACGGGAATTCGTATTGGGCCTTAATGGGTCATACGGGAAAGGAGAGAAAGGCCTCAAAAGGTGGCCGCACCCCTCCCCATGGTCTGGTCCGAATTGGACTAGGGAAGGGGGGCACACCCTTCCTTCTTTCTCCTTCCCCCTTCCATTCTCCTACTCCCACAAGGAAAGGAGGAGTCCTACTCCCGGTGGGAGTAGGACTCCCCCCTATGGCGCGCCTCTCCCCTTGGCCGGCTGCCTCCCCCTTGCTCCTTTATATACGGGGCAGGGGGCACCCCAGAGACACAACAATTGATCCTTGAGATCTCTTAGCCGTGTGCGGTGCCCCCTCCACCATATTACACCTGGATAATACCGTTACGGAGCTTAGGCGAAGCCCTGCGTCGGTGGAACATCATCATCGTCACCATGCCGTCGTGCTGACAAAACTCTCCCTCAACACTTGGCTGGATCGGAGTTCGAGGGACGTCATCGAGCTGAACGTGTGTAGAACTCGGAGGTGCCGTGCGTTTGGTACTTGATCGGTCGGATCGTGAAGACGTAAGACTACATCAACCGCGTTGTGATAACGCTTCCGCTGTCGGTCTACGAGGGTACGTGGACAACACTCTCCCCTCTCGTTGCTATGCATTACCATGATCTTGCGTGTGCGTAGGAATTTTTTTAAAATTACTACGTTCCCCAACAGGAGCCGGCGGCCCGGTGGAGGGGGAGGCCGCGGCGGGTGGGGGCGGCGGCGGCCCGGTGGAGGGGAGTCCGCGGCGGGTGGGGGCAGCGGCGGCCTAGTGGGGGGACGCCGCGGCGGGTGGGGGCGGCGGTGGCCCGGTGGAGGGGAGGCCGCGGCGGGTGGGGCGGCGGTGGCCCGGTGGAGGGGAGGCCGCGGCGGGTGGGGGCAGCGGTGGCCCGGTGGAGGGGAGGCCGCGGCGGGACGGGGCCGGGATGGCCATGCAGGGGAGGGGAGGGGGCGGCTGGCCGGCCGCGGCATGGCTGGCCGGCGTGGAAGGGGCGCCGCAGGGGAGGGGTGCGGGGCGACGGGGCGAGGGGGCGGCGGCGGGTGGTGGGGCGACGGGGCAAGGGGGCGGCGGGTGGTCGGGGCGACGGGTGGGTGGCGGGTGGCGGCGGCAGGTGGTGGGGGTGGCGGCGGGTGGCTGGTGGCGGGGCGGCGGTGGTCTCGTCAGGGTGGGGAGGACAGAAAGAGAGAGGGAGTGAGCGGGGTGGGGACCCGGCCATTAGTTAGGTTATCTCTTTGCCGTCCGCCCCCCTTTGCCGTCCGCTTTTTTGCTCTTTGCCGTCTGCTAGCAGACGGCAAAGAGGGGGGCCGTTAGGTTTTTTTCTAAGCAGCTCGTTAGTGGGGCCCACCTCCCTCTTTGCCGTCTGCCCGCTGACGGCAAAGATTCTTTGCCGTCCTCCAGCAGACGGCAAAGAACTGGCTCATGGCAAAGACATTCTTTGCCATCAGCCAGCTCTTTGCCATCCGTTTTTTGCAAGCTGACGGCAAAGTCCTTCTTTGTCGTCAGCCAGCGGATGGCAAAGAATTGACAGACGGCAAATAAGCGAATTCCAGTAGTCGGGACCCGGGGTCGGGTTCCTCACCAAGCGGCGCACCCCTGAAGGTAGCACCTCCTAGTGCCAGCCCGGCAGAGCCCAGTCCCGGACATGGGTCTCGTCGCGAACGGGTCGACGGCGAGGATGCGGGCCGGGCATCGTCGAAAACAAAAACTATATGCAAATGTAACATTTTTAAATTATTGGATTGTGATATCTTATATACAAATTCTAAATTTCTATAACTAAAATTATAAGAAACTAAAAAAAACATCGATCATCGTCTAACAATTTGAAATTAATCTAATTCATCTAGCTAAAACTAACATTTCTAAAATTTCTAACATTTCTATATACTAAAATTTATAACATTTGTATAAACAACAGAAAAAACCATTGACATTATATTATAACTAACATGTCTATATACTATTTAACATTAATCTAATATAATTAATTAATTCACCTAAAACTTTGTATGAAAAACAGAAAAAACAAAAAACAAAAAACAGAAAAAATGTGTTTGTGTGTGTGTGCGCGTGTAGTGTGTGTGTGTGCGCGCGCGTGCGGCCGGCGACGGCGGCGGGGCGCGGGGAGGGAGGAGATCAAGGTCGGGGGGCGCTCACAGCGGGCGCGTGCGAGGTCGAGGCGACGGCGAGGTCCAGGCGACGGCGACGGCGAGGCGAGGTCAACCAAGGCGACGGCGGCGACGGCGAGGCGCGAGGGGACGGCGACGTACGACGCAGGACGTACGGGGTGGCGGCGCGACGGCGACGGCGACGACGGGGACGGTGACGACGGGGACGGCGCGACGGGAGCAGCGACGGCGCGGGATGGCAGGGCAGCGGCAGAGAGAAGTGGGAGATGAAAAACTGAATTTTTTTGAAGTGTTTCTTATATAGGATTGACCTTTAGTACCGGTTGGAGCCACCAACCGGTACTAAAGGCATGTTTTGGCCAGGCCAAGCGGCGGGAAGCGCACCACCTTTACTACCGGGTGGTGGCTCCAACCGGTACTAAAGGCCCCCCCTTTAGTACCGATTGGAGCCTCCACCCGGTACTAAAGGGGATGCGCTGCCAGGCGAGGGGCGCAAAGTTTAGTCCCACCTCGCCGGGCAAAGGGCAGCCGCACTGGTTTATAAACCCAGCCACGGATGCTCCTTCGAACTCCTCTATAATGCAGGCTTCTGGGCCTAACTATGGTGCGCTGCCCTGTGAGCCTGCTGGCCCTTCTGGGCCTGAATTTCCACACCCGAGGTCTGGCAGGCCCACTGGGCAGCGCCCCAACAATTTTTTATATAGTTTTTTTTCTTTTCTGCATTATTTATTTTCTTCTATTTATTTCGGAGTAATTTTTTTATATAGTTTTTTTCTTTTCTGCTTTATTTATTTTCTTCTATTTATTTCTGAGTAGTTTTTTTATATAGTTTTTTTTGCTTTATTTATTTTCTTCAGAAAGGGTTGAAACTTGATGACGTGGCTTTGAATGGTGCCTGCTGAACGCAAAAAAAGTCCGGAGTTGTACTAAGTTATTAAAATTTTGAATTTCCGGTGTAACAGATGAGTTTTCGTCCGAAACCCTGATACCTCGAAAGAGATTGTCCTGTTTGTACACGAAGTGCATTGATAACCCACAAGTATAGGGGATCGCAACAGTTTTCGAGGGTAGAGTATTCAACCCAAATTTATTGATTCGACACAAGGGGAGCCAAAAAATATTCTCAAGTATTAGCAGTTGAGTTGTCAATTCCACCACACCTGGATAACTTTAATATCTGCAGCAAAGTATTTAGTAGCAAAGTAATATGATAGTAGTGGTAACGGTGTCAAAAGTAACAGTGATAGTTTTGTAGTAATTGTAACAGTGGCAACGGCAAAGTAACTAAGCAAAGAACAATATGTGAAAAGCTCGTAGGCATTGGATCGGTGATGGAGAATTATGCCGGATGCGATTATTCATGCAACAGTTATAACATAGGGTGACACAGAACTAGCTCCAATTCATCAATGTAATGTAGGCATGTATTCCGAATATAGTCATACGTGCTTATGGAAAAGAACTTGCATGACATCTTTTGTCCTACCCTCCCGTGGCAGGGGGGTCCTATTGGAAACTAAGGGATATTAAGGCCTCCTTTTAATAGAGTACCGGACCAAAGCATTAACACATAGTGAATACATGAACTCCTCAAACTACGGTCATCACCGGGAGTGGTCCCGATTATTGTCACTTCGGGGTTGCCGGATCATAACACATAGTAGGTGACTAATGACTTGCAAGATAGGATCAAGAACTCACATATATTCATGAAAACATAATAGGTTCAGATCTGAAATCATGGCACTCGGGCCCTAGTGACAAGCATTAAGCATAGCAAAGTCATAGCAACATCAATCTCAGAACATAGTGGATACTAGGGATCAAACCCTAACAAAACTAACTCGATTACATGATAAATCTCATCCAACCCATCACCGTCCAACAAGCCTCCGATGGAATTACTCACGCACGGCGGTGAGCATCATGAAATTGGTGATGCATGCAGGATGGTTGATGATGACGATGGCGACGGATTCCCCTCTCCGGAGCCCCGAACGGACTCCAGATCAGCCCTCCCGAGAGAGATTAGGGCTTGGCGGCGGCTCCGTATCGTAAAACGCGATGAATCTTTCTCTCTGATTTTTTTCTCCCGAACGTGAATATATAGAGTTGGAGTTGATGTCGGTGGAGCTCCAGGGGGCCCACGAGGCAGGGGCGCGCCCAGGGGGCAGGCGCGCCTCCCACCCTCGTGGACAGGGTGTCGGCCCCCTGGCCTTGATTCTTTCGCCAGTATTTTTTATTATTTCCAAAAATAATCTCCGTTGATTTTCAGGTCATTCCGAGAACTTTTATTTCTGCACAAAAATAACACCATGGCAATTCTGCTGAAAACAGCGTCAGTCCGGGTTAGTTCCATTCAAATCATGCAAGTTAGAGTCCAAAACAAGGGAAAAACTGTTTGGAAAAGTAGATAGGACGGAGACGTATCAACTCCCCCAAGCTTAAACCTTTGCTTGTCCTCAAGCAATTCAGTTGATAAACTGAAAGTGATAAAGAAAAACTTTTACAAACTCTGTTTGCTCTTGTTGTTGTAAATATGTAAAGCCAGCATTCAAGTTTTCAGCAAAGATTATGAACTAACCATATTCACAATAACATTTAGGTCTCATGTTTACTCATGTCAATGGCATAATCAACTAGCGAGCAATAATAATAAATCTCGGATGACAACACTTTCTCAAAACAATCATAATATGATATAACAAGATGGTATCTCGCTAGCCCTTTCTGAGACCGCAAAACATAAATGCAGAGCACCTTTAAAGATCAAGGACTGACTAAACATTGTAATTCATGGTAAAAGAGATCCAGTCATAGTCATACCCAATATAAATTAATAGTAATGGATGCAAATGACAGCGGTGCTCTCCAGCTGAGGATTTTTAATAAGAGGATGATGACTCAACATACAAGTAAATAGATAGACCCTTTGCAGAGGGAAGCGGGGATTTGTAGAGGTGCAAGAGCTCGATTTTGAAATAGAGATAAATAATATTTTGAGCGGCATACTTTCATTGTCAACATAACAACCGAGAGATCTCGATATCTTCCATGCTACTCACATTATAGGCGGTTCCCAAACAGAATGGTAAAGTTTATACTCCCCCTCCACCAACAAGCATCAATCCATGGCTTGCTCGAAACAACGAGTGCCTCCAACTAACAAGAGTCCCGGGGGAGTTTTGTTTGCAATTATTTCGATTTGATTTGCATAAAGCATGGGACTGGGCATCCCAGTGACCAGCCATTTTCTCGTGAATGAGGAGCGGAGTCCACTCCTCTTGAGAATAACCCGCCTAGCATGGAAGATACAGACAGCCCTAGTTGATACATGAGCTATTCGAGCATACAAAACAGAATTTCATTTGAAGGTTTAGAGTTTGGCACATACAAATTTACTTGGAACGGCAGGTAGATACCGCATATAGGAAGGTATAGTGGACTCATATGGAATAACTTTGGGGTTTATGGAAGTGGATGCACAAGCAGTATTCCCGCTTAGTACAAGTGAAGGCTAGAAAAAGACTGGGAAGCGACCAACTAGAGAGCGACAACAGTCATGAACATGCATTAAAATTAATAAACATTGAGTGCAAGCATGAGTAGGATATAATCCACCATGAACATAAATATCGTGGAGGCTATGTTGATTTTGTTTCAACTACATGCGTGAACATGTGCCAAGTCAAGTCACTCGAATCATTCAAAGGAGGATACCACCCTATCATACCACATCACAACCATTTTAATAGCATGTTGGCACGCAAGGTAAACCATTATAAACTCCTAGCTAATTAAGCATGGCATAAGCAACTATAATCTCTAATTGTCATTGCAAACATGTTTATTCATAATAGGCTGAATCAGGAACGATGAACTAATCATATTTACAAAAACAAGAGAGGTCGAGTTCATACCAGCTTCTCTCATCTCAATCAGTCCATCATATATCGTCATAATTGCCTTTCACTTGCACGACCGAACGATGTGAATAATAATAATAGTGCACGTGCATTGGACTAAGCTGGAATCTGTAGGCATTCAATAAAAGGAGAAGACAAGGTAATATGGGCTCTTGGTTAAATCAACAATAATGCATATAAGAGCCACTTCAACATTTTCATTATGGTCTTCTCCTCTCGACCCCCAAGCAAAAGAAAAGAAATAAAACTATTTACACGGGAAAGCTCCCAACAAGCAAAAGAAGAACGAGAAATCTTTTTGGGTTTTTTTAATTATTACTACTTCAGGCATGGAAAGTAAACTAGCTAAAAGCTACAACTTATTTTTTTGTTTTTCTTAAGGTTTTTCAGACACACAAGAAGAAAGCATGAAAAGGAAAATAAACTAGCATGGATAATACAATGAAAAAGTATGAGCACCGACAACTAGCATGAGTGTGTGAATATGAATGTAATGTCGGTGAGAAATACGTACTCCCCCAAGCTTAGGCTTTTGGCCTAAGTTGGTCTACTGCCACGGCTGGCCTGACGGATATCCAAAGTTGTAGTTGGGGTCGTACTGAGAAGGAGCCTCGGGTTGACACTGGTTGGCAATCTCCTCCGGATCCCCCTGGTAAATAGACTATTGTGAAGGATCAAATTGTGGTTCCTGCTCTGGCTCTGTAACTGGTGTGGGGTTTCGGTAGGCGTGAATGGCCTCCGGCGGAACAAGGTACTTTCCTGCAGATAAGTCAAACAAGGAAGGAGCAAGCAAAGTAATAGTCTCAGGGTGATTTTTATCAAATATCAGCTTGTACTTAAGCATCTTTTCCTTATTTTTAACGATAAAATCATGTGCTACCATACTCTTATAGTCTAGAAAAACAGGAGGCGACAACTTTTCTTCTTTCTCATAATGCCTAATAGGTATGTTAAAATGTGCAGCGAGGCGCGAGGCGAATATACCTCCCAAGATGGGGCCCTTCGTACGGTTAAGATTTAACCGCTTTGCAACAATAGCGCCCATACTAAATGTGTCATCACGGAACAAGGTATGGCACAAAATAACAATATCAGGGACACTAAGGTTGCCACAGTTTCCGCGACCAATTAAGCATCTACTAGCAAATATTGCAAAGTAACGTAGAACAGGAAAATGTATGCTAGTCATTCTTGCATCGGAAACCTTCCTCGTTTCCCCTACAGCAATTGTATCAATAAACCCCTCCACCTCGTTACGATGTGGTTCCTCTACGCTGCCCGAAAAGGGCAACTTGCATGCCTCACAAAATTCATAGAGGGGCATCTCCTTATACTCATCATATAAATAGAAATCCACCGAAGGTGGTGACCTCCTAGCATGGAAATGAAATTTTGTCACAAAAATATTAGTGAGTAGGAGATACTATTCGCGTTGGTCGCGGAGGAAGTCGGTGAGGCCTGCATTCTCAGCCAACTCATAAAAATCATCATAAATCCCGGCTGCTCTCAAGAAATCATCACAAGGCCATTCACACGGCCGAACCTCCGCGGTGCGAGGGAGATTATATTTGGGCCTCTCGTCTTCTTCACTTTGTTTATCCTTCGAGCTTCGGCTCAAAGAACCCCTCAAAAATCTCTTCATCATTTTCTGAAAATTTCTGAAATTTTTAGTAACTTCAAATAAAAGTGAACCAAACTCAACAAAATTAATAGTAACTACTTCCACAAGTGCCTAGAGACTATATCATGCATTAGAACTACTTGGGACCATCTAAATTTGACATGCAAGCTCAAGAACAGGGTCACCTAGGCAGCAAAAAATTGCAATGAATAAAGCACTAGAACCAAAACTAATTGGACCATTGGAGGAGTCACATACCGAAGAACAATCCCCCAAAGCAGTTTTGTGAGTGGAGCTTTGAGCTAGGAGATCGAAAATAGCAGCAAAATGAGCTATAACTCGTGCTTGAGCTAGTTGGTGATTTTTTGGGAGGAAGAAGGAGTGTGTGATGGCTGGAATAAGTGGAGGGGAGCCACCATGGTCCCACGAGGCAGGGGGCGCGCCCTGGACCCTCGTGGCCAGGTGCTTGCTCCCCCTGATGTGTTCTCAGTGCCAGATATTCTCAAATTTTCTAGAAAAATCATATTTCATTTTCGGGGCATTTGGAGAACTTTTAATTTCGGGGTATTTTTTATTTCACGAATTATTCAGAAAACTGACCGAAAATACTATTTTGCTTTATTTATCCTAAATAACAGAAAGTAAAAGGAGGGTATAGAAAGTTGTGCTTTCTAACTTCATCTATCTCATGCTTATCAAAAGGAATCCACTAACAAGGTTGATCAAGTCTTGTTAACAAACTCATTCCGAATCGCATGAAACCGGAGAAATTTCGAATAGCACTAGGTTACCCCAACGGGGATATGCACATCCCCAACAATAAGAATATCATATTTATTCTTGACAGTAGGTAGAGGAAATTCAAAACCTCCAATAATAATCGATGGAATTTTTCCAATAGAATTGATACTGTGGACTTGAGGTTGTTTCCTCGGAAAGTGTACCATATGCTCATTACCATTAACATGAAAAGTGACATTGCCTTTGTTGCAATCAATAACAGCCCCTGCAGTATTCAAAAAGGGTCTTCCAAGAATAATAGACATACTATCGTCCTCGGGAATATCAAGAATAACAAAGTCCATTAAAATAGTAACGTTTGCAACTACAACCGGGACATCCTCACAAATACCGACAGGTATAGCAGTTGATTTATCGGCCATTTGCAAAGATATTTCAGTAGGTGTCAACTTATTCAAATTAAGTCTACGATATAAAGAGAGAGGCATAACACCAACACCAGCTCCAAGACCACATAAAGCAGTTCTAACATAGTTTCTTTTAATGGAGCATGGTATAGTTGGTACCCCTGGATCTCCAAGTTTCTTAGGTATTCCACCCTTAAAAGTATAATTAGCAAGCATGGTGGAAATTTCAGCTTCCGGTATCTTTCTCTTATTTTTAACAATTTCTTTCATATACTTAGCATAATGATTCATTTTAAGCATATCAGTAAAACGCATACGCAAAAAGATAGGTCTAATCAGCAAAGCGCTCAAAATCCTCGTCATCCTTTTTCTTGGATGGTTTGGGAGGAAAAGGCATGGGTTTCTGAACCCATGGTTCTCTTTCTTTACTGTGCTTCCTAGCAACAAAGTCTCTCTTATCATAATGTTGATTCTTTGATTGTGGGTTATCAAGATCAACTGCAGGTTCAATTTCTACATCATTGTCATTGCTAGGTTGAGCATCAACATGAACATCATCATTAACATTATCACTAGGTTCATGTTCATACCAGATTATGTTTCGGCATCAGAAATAGAAATATCATTGGGATTCTCAGGTGTGTCGACAACAGGTTCACTAGAAGCGTGCAAAGTCCTATCCTTTTTCTTTTTCTTCTTTTTAGAAGGACTAGGTGTATCAACATTATTTCTCTAAGTATCCTGCTCAATTCTCTTAGGGTGGCCCTCAGGATACAAAGGTTCTGAGTCACTTTACCCCCTCTAGTTGCAACTCTAACAGCAAAGTCATTATTCTTACTATTCAATTCATTGAGCAAATCATTCTGAGCTTTAAGTACTTGTTCTACTTGAGTGGTAACCATAGAAGCATGTTTACTAATGAGTTTAAGTTCACCTTTAACTCTAGACATATAATCACCCAAGTGTTCAATCATATAAGCATTGTGTTTCAGTAGTCTACCAAAATAAGCATTAAAATCTTCTTGCTTAACCATAAAGTTATCAAACTCATCCAACATTGGCTAGCAAACTTAGCAGGAGGGATTTCAGCTTTATCATATCTATAGAGAGATTTACCTTTACTACCTGTGTCGGGTTATCAAGACCGTGTGTTTCTTCAATAGGTGATGAATTAAGACCATGTATTTCTTCAACAGGAGGTAAATTCTTAATATCTTCAGCTTTTATACCTTTTTCTTTCATAGATATCTTTGCCTCTTGCATATCTTCAGGACTGAGAAATAGAATACCCCTTTTCTTCGGAGTTGGCTTAGGAGTTGGTTCAGGAAGTGTCCAATTATTTTCATTAGTCAACATATTATTCAATAGAATTTCAGCTTGATCAACAGTTCTTTCCCTGAAAACACAACCAGCACAACTATCCAGGTGGTCTCTGGAAGCATCGGTTAGTCCATTATAAAAGATATCAAGTATTTCATTTTTCTTGAGAGGATGATCAGGCAAAGCATTAAGTAATTGGAGAAGCCTCCCCCAAGCTTGTGGGAGACTCTCTTCTTCAATTTGCACAAAATTATATATTTCCCTTAAAGCAGCTTGTTTCTTATGAGCAGGGAAATATTTAGCAGAGAAGTAATAAATCATATCCTGGGGACTACGCACACAACCAGGATCAAGAGAATTAAACCATATCTTAGCATCACCCTTTAATGAGAACGGAAATAATTTAAGGATATAATAGTAGCGAGTTTTCTCATCATTAGTGAACAGGGTGGCTATATCATTTAATTTAGTAAGATGTGCCACAACAGTTTCAGATTCATAGCCATAAAAAGGATCAGATTCAACCAAAGTAATTATCTCAGTATCAACAGAGAAATCATAATCCTTATCAGTAACAAAGATAGGTGAAGTAGCATAAGCAGGATCATATTTCATTCTAGCATTCAGAGATTTTTCTTTCAGCTTAGCTAATAATTTCTTAAGATCACTTCTATCATTGCAAGCAAGAAAGTCTCTAGCAGTTTCTTCATCCATAACATAACCCTCAGGCACAACAGGCAATTCATATCTAGGGGGAGAATCTTCATCATCACTTTCATCAATATTATCAGTTTCAATAATTCCATTCTCTCTAGCCCTAGCAAGTTGTTCATCAAGAAATTCACCTAGTGGCACAGTAGTATCAAGCATAGAAGTAGTTTCATCATAAGTATCATGCATAGCAGAAGTGGCATCATCAATAACATGCGACATATCAGAATTAATAGCAGAAGCAGGTTTAGGTGTCGCAAGCTTACTCAAAACAGAAGGTGAATCAAGTGCAGAGCTAGATGGCAGTTCCTTACCTCCCCTCGTAGTTGAGGGATACATTTTAGTTCTTTCGTCTTTCAAGTTCCTCATAGTGATCGGCGGATATAAATCCCAAGTGACTCAAAGAGTAGAGCTATGCTCCCCGGCAACGGCGCCAAAAATTAGTCTTGATAACCCACAAGTATAGGGGATCGCAACAGTTTTCGAGGGTAAAGTATTCAACCCAAATTTATTGATTCGACACAAGGGGAGCCAAAGAATATTCTCAAGTATTAGCAGTTGAGTTGTCAATTCAACCACACCTGGATAACTTTAATATCTGCAGCAAAGTATTTAGTAGCAAAGTAATATGATAGTAGCGGTAACGATGGCAAAAGTAACAGTGATAGTTTTGTAGTAATTGTAACAGTGGCAACGGCAAAGTAACTAAGCAAAGAACAATATGTGAAAAGCTCGTAGGCATTGGATCGGTGATGGAGAATTATGCCGGATGCGATTATTCATGCAACAGTTATAACATAGGGTGACACGGAACTAGCTCCAATTCATCAATGTAATATAGGCATGTATTCCGAATATAGTCATACGTGCTTATGGAAAAGAACTTGCATGACATCTTTTGTCTTACCCTCCCGTGGCAGGGGGGTCCTATTGGAAACTAAGGGATATTAAGGCATCCTTTTAATAGAGTATCGGACCAAAGCATTAACACATAGTGAACACATGAACTCCTCAAACTACGGTCATCACCGGGAGTGGTCCCGATTATTGTCACTTCGGGGTTGCCGGATCATAACACATAGTAGGTGACTAATGACTTGCAAGATAGGATCAAGAACTCACATATATTCATGAAAACATAATAGGTTCAGATATGAAATCATGGCACTCGGGTCCTAGTGACAAGCATTAAGCATAGCAAAGTCATAGCAACATCAATCTCAGAACATAGTGGATACTAGGGATCAAACCCTAACAAAACTAACTCGATTACATGATAAATCTCATCCAACCCATCACCGTCCAGCAAGCCTACAATGGAATTACTCACGCACGGTGGTGAGCATCATGAAATTGGTGATGGAGGATGGTTGATGATGACGATGGCGACGGATTCCCCTCTCCCGAGCCCCGAACGGACTCCAGATCAGCCCTCCTGAGAGAGATTAGGGCTTGGCGGCGCCTCCGTATCGTAAAACGCGATGAATCTTTCTCTCTGATTTTTTTCTCCCCGAGCGTGAATATATAGCGTTGGAGTTGAGGTCGGTGGAGCTCCAGGGGGCCCACGAGGCAGGGGCGCGCCTCCCACCCTCGTGGATAGGGTGTGGGCCCCCTGGCCTTGATTCTTTCGCCAGTATTTTTTATTAATTCCAAAAGTAATCTCCGTTGATTTTCAGGTTATTCTGAGAACTTTTATTTCTGCACAAAAATAACACCATGGCAATTCTGCTGAAAACAGCGTCAGTCCGGGTTAGTTCCATTCAAATCATGCAAGTTAGAGTCGAAAACAAGGGCAAAAGTGTTTGGAAAAGTAGATACGACGGAGACGTATCATGCATCAAGTTTTTGCCGTGACCCTCTCTACCTTTTTGCACATGCTATGTGGGTGAAATGATGATACCATGCCAAGTTTCAACCTTTTCAGAGTTCATTTGTAGTGCTTTTCAATTTCAGGGCCATTTAGCTCAAAAAAAATCAGTAAATGCATTAAAAATAGCAAATTATGTCAGAAACGGTTGAAACTTGATGACGTGGCTTTGAATGGCGCCTGCTGAACACAAAAAAAGTCCGGAGTTGTAATAAGTTATTAAAACTTTGAATTGCCGGTGTAACAGATGAGTTTTCGTCCGAAACCCTGATACTTCGAAAGAGATTGTCCAGATTGTACACGAAGTGCATCAAGTTTTTGCTGTGACCCTCACTACTTTTTCGCATATGTTATGCGGGTGAAATGATGATACCATGCCAAGTTTCAACCTTTTCAGAGTTCATTTGTAGTGCTTTTCAATTTCTGGGCCATTTAGCTCAAAACAATTCAGTAAATGCATTAAAAATAGCAAATTATGTCAGAAAGGGTTGAAACTTGATGACGTGGCTTTGAATGGCGCCTGCTGAACACAAAGAAAGTCCGGAGGTGTAATAAGTTATTAAAATTTTGAATTGCCGGTGTAACAGATGAGTTTTCGTACGAAACACTGATACTTCGAAAGAGATTGTCCAGTTTGTACACGAAGTGCATCAAGTTTTTGCCGTAACCCTCTCTACTTTTTTGCACATGCTATGCGGGTGAAGTGATGATACCGTGCCAAGTTTCAACCTTTTCAGAGTTCATTTATAGTGCTTTTCAATTTCAGGGCCATTTAGCTCAAAACAAATCAGTAAATGCATTAAAAATAGCAAATTATGTCAGAAAGGGTTGAAACTTGATGACGTGGCTTTGAATAGCATCTGCTGAACGCAAAAAAAGTCCGGAGTTTGAGAGGACAGAGTGAGGGTGTAAACATGTAAAAATATACATAAAAAATACATTGATCATCAATGATCTTTTTGTGTACAATCTGAATTGTCAATATGAGTCCTCAACGGTTTAGAAACCGGTGAAGACTCATATTGCAGCCACAAATTCTACACATAGAGTTCAATGAAGACCAAGTGCTTGTGATAGTTTGAGAAGTAACATATTTAAGGTGGTAAAAACCCTGTTAGCCGAGCGAGGTGGGACTAAAAAACAGCTGCAACTACAAACCTCTAGTACCGGTTTGTGGTAGGAACCGGTACTAAAGGCGCTGGTGGGGCCCCAGCCGGACCACGGCGTGCCACATCCTCTTTTTTACCGGTTCGTGCCACGAACCGGTACTAAAGGTTCGCAATGAACCGGTACTAATTAGCTCCGCCCGCCTAGCCATTCGAACCAGCACTAATGGACACATTAGTGCCGGTTTTGTTACAAACCGGTACTAATGTGCTTCACATTAGGCCAATTTTCTACTAGTGGCCTAAGCACTACATGAATATGACCGGAGGCGTAAACTGTGGAGGGGGGCGCCGCACACGGCTAACAATTTTTGGTGTGTCTTCTAGGCGCCCCCTCCCCATGTATATATAGGTGGGAGAGGGAGGGGAGCAGCCTTGGGGCGCCCCAAGTAGGAGGAATCCTACTTGGGGCCTCCTCCAATTCGGCCTCCCCCTTTCCTTATCTCCGGAGGGGGGAAGGAAAGAAGGGAGAGGGGAAAGGAAGGGGGAATCCTACTCCCTCTATTTCCTTTCCTCCTCCCCCTTTCCTTTCTCCACTTAGATCGGCCCATATGGGGCGCACCATCCCACAAAGGGCTGGTCTGTCCCGCCCTAGGCCCAATAAGGCCCATATCTTTGCCGGGGGGGCTGCCCGGAACCCCTTCCGGTGACCCGATACGTACCCGGTACCCCGGGAACACTTCTGGTGCCCGAATACTATCGTCCTATATATGAATCTTTACCTCTCGACCATTTTGAGACTCCTCGTCATGTCCGTGATCTCATCCGGGACTCCAAACAACATTCGATCACCAAATCACATAACTCATATAATACAAAATCATCATCGAACGTTAAGCGTGCGGACCCTATGGGTTCGAGAACTATGTAGACATGACCGAGACACCTCTCCGTCAATAACCAACAGCGAAACCTGGATGCTCATATTGGTTCCCACATATATTCTACGAAGATCTTTATCGGTCGTACCGTAATGACAACATACGTTATTACCTTTGTCATCGGTATGTTACTTGCCCGAGATTCGATCGTCGGTATCTTCATACCTAGTTCAATTTTGTTCCGGCAAGTCTCTTTACTCGTTCCGTAATGCATCATCCCGCAACTAACTCATTAGTCACACTGCTTGCAAGGCTTATTATGATGTGCATTACCGAGAGGGCCCAGAGATACCTCTCCGATACTCGGAGTGACAAATCCTAATCTCAATCTATGCCAACCCAACAAACACCTTCGGAGATACATATAGAGCATCTTTATAATCACCCAGTTACGTTGTGACGTTTGATGACACACAAGGTATTCCTGCGGTACCCGGGAGTTGCATAATCTCATAGTCGAAGGAATATGTATTTGACAAGAAGAAAGCAATATGTCTTTGACATGAAGAAAGCTATGGCAATAAAACTGAACGATCAATATGCTAAGCTAACGGATGGGTCATGTCCATCACATCATTCTCCTAATGATGTGATCCCGTTCATCAAATGACAACACATGTCTATGGTTAGGAAACTTAACCATCTTTGATTAACAAGCTAGTCTAGTAGAGGCTTACTAGGGATACGGTGTTTTGTCTATATATCCACACATGTATCAAGTTTCCGGTTAATACAATTCTAGCATGGATAATAAACATTTATCATGATATAAGGAAACATAAAATAACGACTTTATTATTGCCTCTAGGGCATATTTCCTTCATATATCCACTAACAAATAAAATGCTGCTTCTCTCGGAAGTGCGGCTCTCGACCACTGACCAAAGCAATTTGAGCTCATTGTCTGGGTCCCACAAGGCAGACCCTGTTTCATCACAAACGGAGTATACTTGAGGAAGATATAATTGAGTCACAATGTACACACAGCTGCAGAAATGCAATGTTAACTAGTAACTTTCATAAATGAAATAAAAATTGACATGCAATTCTATGTGCGACACTTGTTTATTGGAGCTCCTAGTAAATTCGTTTGGCGTCCTTTATACGTCTTAATATCTCATTGCCTTAATAATCAAAAATTCTTTCTAGAACAACACGAGGTTCCCTTTCACATGAGAGCAGTTGGATCTTGCAATCCAGCGAGCCATTGACTCCAAAAGATTACGTGACGAGCCTTCAACTACGTCCTTATTGATCCTCTCAAGTATGGGCATACTTCATATTAGAAAGAGCAAAGTAATAGAGTGAGCCAGCCTCCAGAGCAGCTAAACTGGATGACTAAACACATTTCATATAGAATATCTTGTATGTCCGCATGACTAAGGGAAGAATCATTCAGCAAGAAAATATGGAAATAAAACTCATGAAATTTCTTCACACTACTCCTTGATCTTATTCCTACAATTATTTTGATAACAGTACACATCAATGCAGCTAACTGTATCACACATATATTGCCAGTTTCACAAGCACCACTCAAATTTGTCCATGACACGAGTTCGATGATGAAGTTCTAGCCAAGATTCTTATCTTGTTGTTTCGTTCCATGAAAAACATGTAACTGCAAACCCCAAATTAGAAGTTGATCAGCCATTGAGTCAACCTTAATTAGGACATGGAAGACAAATAATGCACGAAAATACTAAGATTGGCCTAGCTTCTAGGTGCAGCCTAGTGTTCGGATCATCCCTTTGAATTTAACTAAGCACCCATACAAGAGATATGTTCTTACTAACCTGCTGCTCACACACCAGATAAAGTGATGACCAAGTCCTCCAGTGTGAAGCGTTGCAAAGTTCCATGAAGAGCAAAGAAACTACAAGTATAAAGTAAACATGAAACACCAGAAGGCGAAGAAACTACAAGTATAATGTAAACATGAAACAACAGAAGAATAGTGCGGCTAATAATTGCTAGG
The DNA here is from genome assembly GCF_018294505.1 of Triticum aestivum. Classification (NCBI taxonomy): domain Eukaryota; kingdom Viridiplantae; phylum Streptophyta; class Magnoliopsida; order Poales; family Poaceae; genus Triticum; species Triticum aestivum. Next base: position 449,659,613 of record NC_057808.1, on the reverse strand, counting down.
AAACACATACATTTAGGCACCATGAATTATGGTTTCAAACATTTTCAAATAAACTCACCATATTGCTGAACTCCCAAGCCTACAATTTGCAAACTACTTCTCATGAAAACAAGGGCTTACTATGTTTGTGTGGCCAATATTTGGTATTTCAGTTGGGATCTTGCTTCGGAACAAATCTCTTTATATGGATATAGTGTGAGTGGTCAACTAAATTATTCACCCTCTACCGCAATGATAAATAATGAATGAATAATTGTAATAGCACTAGTGACCAACACCAGCCATAATGCCATGATATATATTGTCATATTGTCCTGACTCCTGACATGAAAGATAGGCCAAGATACTGCTCCCAAAACACATGTTATACCAACTGTGTGTTAATACAGTTCACATGCTATACCAATTGACAAAATAGCTGAAATAGTTCATTGTAAATTGATGAAAATTTCGTTATTGACTTCACAGAAAATTTCTGAATAGTAACGGTCAATGTTTCTAGAGATTTTGCACAAAAAACACCTTGCACTAAGCACTCCACTCACTTTTGGATGAACACCTTTGAGACCAGCTCAGTACAAATTTTTGGGACACACACAAGTACAAAAATACTATGTCAAGTATTACTGCAAGGTAATAAATGGAAAATTTTCCTCATAGGGGGGGGGGGGGGGTGGAGTCCCCCATGGAACCGAGTGGGTTACTGACTCTCAAAGTTACAATATTTTCGACAAATTGTTCTTCACTGAAATAGTTACACATAAATAATATTTAGATTAACTGAAAGTGAATAAGCGAGAAACCAAATGCATAAAAATTGCATCAACTCTAAAACCTGCAGCTACAATTTGATTATGTGACATCTATAATAGTAGATATGCAAATTGGAGGTTACAAAGGTACATGGTCCACAAGCTGTCTTGTTTTGTTTGATCCCTTGTGTCACATCACTCAAGTAATCAAGATAAACTCCATCGTGAAGAAAACTCAAGATGCTTGTGTTTGATCAGAATAGGGATTTTACTGTCTCTTGCAGATGCGGGGTATGCCGAGCAGGAGTTTTCACCTTCCTGGAGAACATGACTAGAACTTGTGGGTTAGAAGGACCAGCTTGAGTGCATTTACAAATCTTCTTTTGGAAAACGCAAGAGCACTGCCTATTCACTAAGAAGAGGAAAAGATAATGCAAGCATTTACAGGCTGGCAATGTATTTATTTTTTTGAGTGGAACACATCAAAACCATGTAAACTGCATTTAAGTGATATATTTGTGGCACAACCTTATTCATCTTCTCTTCACCTATCTTAAGATGGCCTCCTTGGCTTTGCAGTTTACCATGTTGTTGTGGGAATTTTGACGTGTCCATGTCAAAAACATGTCACTTTGTTTGTAGATACTTTTTTTATTTCAACTAAATGAATAGCCAAGATTTCTGCTTCTTGCTTGAAAAAAATTCTGGAAACCTCCCAAGCCTACATATAGTTCACATACCGCTTACCATGAATGTTAGAATAAATCCAAGGCGCTCCGTCGATCTACCGAAGACCAAGCAATCACACGAGGCATGACACCGACATTTGTTAACAAGGTTCACCGATATGGCTATATCCCCGGGGCATGACTACGGGCGCTCCTCCCCATGACACCGCTACAATACCGCACTCCGGCCGCCCGGGCGCCGGCACACGCCGCCGGCTCCCCCGCGTGCCCGTGCTATTATGTTGGCATAGGTTACATCGTGTGTCTAGCCCCGCTATATATGAGAGGCCTAGGATACTAGTGTCCTATTAGGACACGACTCCATATCCTATCTAAACACAATACTACTACAAGTCCAACTGTAACCTACCTTGTACAATAATATTCGACACAACTCTAACAAACTCCACCTTGGCGAATATTCTTCACCACCTTGAATTCATCCATGCGTCGAACCTCCATGTACATTGGACTTGAGATACACCATGAGCACCGCTGCTACTCCCAGCCTCCATGTGACTCCACCTGCAACTTGTAGTCCCTCCTTTTCTTGACCACAGTCAACACTCGAGCAAAATTAAGTTCCTTGTTATTCTAGTCCGTGCTCCCAACTTTCAGAGTATCCATCCAACGCCATCACACATCGATCACTGACCTGCGTGAAAGTGAACAACTCATATATTGGGTGTCACACATAAGAGTTACCTGAACTCTTCCTTGACCGCCTATCTGAAACTTGAAGGAATGTCACCGTCGCCTTGTGTCACCCTGAGTCAAATTCACAGTTGTCTCACCCTTTTTCCCGGGATAGTCTCTAGCATGTCCCACAGCTATAGCACTCCGCCTCCTTCTGTACTTGTCATCCGCACTTTGCCATGTGCACCGAACACCACAGAATATCGGCCATGTACTCTCTCAGCCTTTGACAATTTCAGACTCTCCGCCACTTTCTCAGATTCTTCATGGTCAACTCCTGTCCATCAACCGGCACCGATAGACCCAGTCACCAACTTGAATCTGGTACTCGTTAACACTGCTTCAGCACCACCTGCACACTTTGTCTAACAACATATCTGACCACCGGTGCCCTGGCCTGTCGCTGTGTCCCGTGCTTACCACACGCCTCGCCGCTATCACCGCGTCGAGCCTCCGCTGTCCTGGTCGAGTCTCGCGGGTAGCTAGCCCCCACTGTCTCAACTCCCACTGCAGAGAACCATCGATCATCACCGACCGATGCCGAGTATCACGCCCCCATCAGACCACTGGCGCCCAGTCCGATCCACGTGTCTCTCGCTTTACGCGCTGAAATAGGCTTGACTCTCCGTTAACTTACGCCGTAGCCCCTCCATCAGCACAGAGTGTAGTCATCCATCAGACTCCAGCTCCACCTTCAACATGACTCCATGGTAGATGATCAGTCCACCCACGCGCCCCGTCAACTTCAAGCTCCGTGTATACATCACCTTGAATCAACCCCGCGCCATAGTCTTGTCGAAGCCGCACAAGCCCTCAGGCCTACACCACGTGTTTCCACGCCCCAGAAGTCGGCCACCATCAGCATCACGCTCCTATGTCGTCATCGCTGAAATCACCACCGTCTTCTGCTTTGACCGACATCCCTGTCGATCCGTCAGACAGTCCAGTCCGACCCAGCCGAAATTATCCGACTGCAACCATACTCCACCCTGCATCGTGTCCACCCGCACATCTCCGTGCATTGCTCGACGCCTTGTGTCTGCATGATCCTGACAACGCGCTTGTCCGCGCACTCCGTTGCCTGTCCACACGCTCCAAGCCATCCGATCAAACCAACCTAGCAAAACTTCCATGCAAACTTGAACGGACAAATCCCTTGTCTGCAAATTATCTTGCCCATGTTTGATATATGAACTTCTCTGTGCACCCAGCAGAAAATCAGATCGTAATGATCCATCCCAACTACTCCCGTGCACACGCGTTTGACCTAGCAAGTCCTCTTTTTTTTAACCAAACAAATCTCACATCTGACCATAGCAACGCACATCTCAATCCCAGCAAACGCACGCATGCCACGCTTGCACACCAGGCCTCCTTCAGCCATTCGTCTCCTCAGGCCTTGGCTGCACTTGGGCCTTAGGCTAGGCACGCTTGGGCCTCTCGCCCACAGGCCGCACGGACCCACCAGCGCATCGTGCAACGACACACTCAACCGCCGCATGCCCTAGCGCTGCTGGTCCTCGTCTCCAGCGCGATACCAGCCGCCGCTACACGCCGCCAGTGCTGTTTCCGATCTTGCCGAGTATCGCGCTGCTGCGCCAACTGGATCTCGTCAATTCCAATTGCTTTTCCAATCACGCCGAATAATTCCTGATCGCATCGTCCTTATACTGGCTTCTGTTCTTCCATCTTCGCGAGCCCTGCTTGACTCTCCGATCGTTGAACATACCACGGAACAAACTGATCTCATATTTTCGTGATCACCTCTAAATCAACTTCGGCAACCTCAAATGACCTTATTGTAACCTTGCTCATGATACCACTTGTTAAAATAAATCCGAGGCGCTCCGTCGATCTACCGAGGACCAAGCAATCACACGAGGCACGACACCGACATTTGTTAACGAGGTTCACCGATATGGTTACATCCCCGGGGCATGACTACGGGCGCTCCTCCCCATGACACCGCTACAATACCGCACTCCGGCCGCCCGGGCGCCGGCACACGCCGCCGGCTCCCCCGCGTGCCCGTGCTATTATGTTTGCATAGGTTACATCGTGTGTCTAGCCCCGCTATATATGAGAGGACTAGGATACTAGTTTCCTATTAGGACACGACTCCACATCCTATCTAAACACAATACTACTACAAGTCCAACTGTAACCTACCTTGTACAATAATATTCGACGCAGCTCTAACAATGAAAACAAGAAGTACTGTATTATTCAGGCCATCATTTGTCATTTCTCTCGAGACTTGCTTCGGAATGATATTCCTTATGAAGACATGCGAGAGAGGCTCGCAAAATTATACTCCCGCCACCATGTGATGCTACATGCACGAGTAATTAAATAGCACTACAATGACCAACCATACCGCAATACCATACAATTCCTTGGCAACATGCTATACCAATTGTACCTTAAGCCAAAACAACCACCCAAAAACATGCTATACCAATTGCACATTAACACATACCACGTGCAAAATCTATATTCGGTAACAACAGAAAATATTTGCCAGAGATTTTGCACCTAAGCTACTTCACCTTCTTTTTTAGATGAACAACTCTAAGACTGCAAACAACTTGTCATATTCATTTTGAATGCTAGAAATTACCACGACAATCCTTAATGAAGAATATAATAACTTTCAGAAATCATCCCCTTGACCAAGCGAAGAAGGGAAGTTTATTTGGTGGGACTAGTTGTAGATTCTCAAATAAGATCACCATGCTAATACAATTAACCCTGTACAACAGTCGGTGTTGGACACCAGATCCAACAACTCAGTTGGTTTATAACTTTATATACGAAAAAAGGGAAATTCAGAATAGAGAAACGAACAGACAGAATGAAGGAATATACATGTGTGCTACTTTGGAGCAATAGCTTTCCTTAAAATTTTGATAGTAAAAAGTATCAGTGTGATATTGCTTCAACGCTAACTGCTGCACGATTATGTCCACTAATAATATCGAAGTGTTTCAGTTTACTGTGCAACAATCAAGATAAGATAAGCCCGAAGGTGGCGTCCTTGACGAGCAGTGGCAAAAGGAAATTGTAAGATGGTGCTACATGCACAGAATGGTAATCAGTTTGCAATCAAACGGGCAAACATTAAATTCTTACAGGAACTCTCAACAGAAAGAGCACGGGCCTCTTATGCGGCACAAAAAGAAAATCCAGAGAAGTCATGATCATCAAATGAGCTGGTATATCACTATTAAAAACACATAATGATCATGATAATCAAATGAGCTGATATATCATCATCAGAAATGCAACCTGGTACCTGAAAAAACATAAGTTGCCCTACAGAAGTAGAGAGCATACACTCCAGCCCTGATGTGGCCGCTTTATCGGATGACAGTTATCATGGCATGTGAAATGTATCGGCCATATACTAAGAAGCATACAACAACAACAACAACAACAACAACAACAACAACAACAACAACAACAACAAAGCCTTTAGTCCCAAACAAGTTGGGGTAGTCTGATCTCGCAACCAACTCATGGCTCTGGCACATGGATAGCAAGCTTCCACGCACCCCTGTCCATAGCTAGCTCTTTGGTGATACTCCAATCCTTCAGGTCTCTCTTAACGGACTCCTCCCATGTCAAATTCGGTCTACCCCGCCCTCTCTTGACATTCTCCGCACGCTTTAGCCGTCCGCTATGCACTGGAGCTTCTGGAGGCCTGCGCTGAATATGCCCAAACCATCTCAGACGATGTTGGACAAGCTTCTCTTCAATCGGTGCTACCCCAACTCTATCTCGTATATCATCATTTCGGACTCGATCCTTCCTCGTGTGGCCACACATCCATCTCAACATACGCATCTCCGCCACACCTAACTGTTGAACATGTCGCCTAAATCAGAAGAGCCTAAATCAGACAAGTGTAAAAGAGAAAAGAATCTTATGGCGTTCCAGCATTTACACGCACTACAAGTATATGAAAGCATAATATAGCTTTTCACAAGCTAGACAGCCGGCGAGTGCATCGCCCAATCTGTTAAATCACGCGCGCGCACACATTTTATTTATTGAGATCAGTTTCACTCATCCTCTTCCGAGACTGAGGTCAGCTCGGAGTAGAAATGGTGAGAATCCCCTACATGGCTGTGCTCCTCATCACAGAAGAAGGGTCTCGGAGGAATTTGCAGGTCATCGACACTGCTATCCAGCATCCATACCACCTCCCTCATCGTTGGCCGATCCTGGGACTTCATCTGGATGCACCACATGGCAACAAGGCACAACTTCCTCTCCAGCACATGCATGTCAGCAGCCGCAGCAGCAGATGTCTGGCCCAGCTCTCTTCCCTCGGTTAGTCGGTCGTACACCCATGACGGGTAGTACTCCAGGCTCGAATTCTGATCTGGGGCCGCGTTCCTTCGCCCTCCAACCATCTCAAGAAGCAGCATTCCAAAGCTGTAGACATCAGATTTGCTGGATACCACACCAAAGCTCCGAGATATCATCTCCAGAGTGATATACCCTATGGTTCCCCTTGCGGCGCTCAGAGGCACAAAGCTGTTGTCCCTTGGATACAATTTGGCCAGACCAAAGTCAGCCACTTTTGGGACGCAATTACTGTCTAGGAGGATGTTATGGGGCTTGATGTCAAAGTGTAGTATCTGCATGTCACAACCCCGGTGTAGGTAGTCGATCCCTCTGGCACTGCCTAAACCTATCTCACTGAGTTGTCCCATGAGAAACGCTTCTTGCCTGAGAAAATGTACTTATCAAGAGACCCCTTGGGCATGTATTCATACACAAGTGCCCTCCTTGGTTCCTCTGAACAATATCCCACAAGACGCACAACATTCACATGATGGATCTGGCCGATGGTGGAGACCTCGCTGATGAAATCTTCTCCATTGCACATGGATCTGCACAGAATCTTGACGGCTAGATTGACATCACCAGGGAGCATGCCTCTGTACACAGAACCGTAGCCCCCTTGGCCCAGCTTATGTCCAAAGTGGCTTGTGATTGCAACGATATCTGTGTATGCAAATCTCATTGGTCCCACTGTCTCCTGCATTTGGAGAAACTTCTCAACAGCATCGATTGTTATCCGTGTTTTCCAGTATCTATGAGCGAGGAAAATCCATACTGCTAATGGTGCCAGCACAAACCTCAGCAGTATTGCAAGTACTGCATAAACAAGTAAGAATGGATCAAAACAAGTTTGCAACAAATGGAGATTAAGAATAGGTAATTATCCATTACCAATAATGTACTTCACAATCTCTATTGCTGATAGTAGGCCTAGTATAGGCCAATACAATTCAGGTCGACCGGAGTTGCTGTATACACATCTTAAGAAATACATCTCACTCCAAATGACAGAGCTACCCTTGCCCCAGATGCTTGCACCATTAAATTGGGCCTTGAAATGACTGCAAGATCATGCCAAAGAACACAAAGTTCGTAAAGTAGAAAGAATTGCATCTAAAGGTAAGATCACGAGATTTGGATTAAAAAAGTATCCTTTGCTGACTAACCGAATTGAATCTGCCAGGCATGTGGTGATAATCTTTGACAATTTCCATTGCCTAGCTGTGAAAGGGAATCGAACAGCAAATCCAAACCTTGCAATTGCCCTGACATCTACAACATCGTCATCACTAGATAGTATATACCTCTGCCTCGAATCACCAGCAAGTATGATGCCCAAGTATCCACAGGAAGGCGGAACACTTTCAACCGTATCAGACAACTGGCCTAATTCGAGATTCAGGCGCACGGCATAAACAAATGAATTCTTGGCACTGTGGCAGGTAACAGGAGAGTAGCCATACCAACCCGCATAACTAGTGGTGGGACTGTTTATTACCTTGGAGCAGTTAACAAACAGAACCCACATAGCATCTTTGACAGTGGCCAATTCGATGTTTCCATCTGAACCACTCACTCCACTGGATGAATAGGGGAGCTGATCCCATCGAGGAACGGGGCAACTGCTATTGCCCGCATTAGCGTCAACTGCCCAGAAAGTGGAATTATTATAGAAGATGTTGGTCACATAGTATCTTCCTGTGTTGATGCGAATTATGGCTCTGGCATCACTACAAATAATCTCATATGATTGAACACCGCACTCTGATGGATCCCCTTTCTGACGGAATGGGTACTGAATGCCTTGCAGATGCCCACAAGAGAACGGTGGGCAACCTTGTTGGACCCAAACACCTGCTGCTTCAGTATTCCCTACAACAGCAAGCAGAGAATAGATGATAAAGGCTTGCGGGCTAAGACAGAGAAGAGCGGTACCCAGGTTCACCATGACAGCTTCACATATGCATGAACTGCTCCAACAATGGGGTTGATATTGGAGTTCTGAAGAGGCCCACTGTCATGAGGCTAGCTCAATAATATCATGTTGGATGGAATCTTTGACTGTCAAAAAGTTTGACGCCACCCAGTATTCCAGTCTTCAGTCATACTTGTATGACAGCGATGGATCGGGACATACAAAGACCAGTAACGCGAGACTTGGACTTCTCCATCAAGGCTTGCTGATTTTGTCATCTACTTGCTCAGTAGTAGTGATTGGGACATACTATAGGTGACAATAACTATTATACAACTTGGAGAAACACCATGTCCACATAAAAGTCTTCAGTCAAAGTTCCACCTAACCCACAACGCTACATGGCAGGAAGTTTCATTCAAAATCTCTGCCACACAAATATCTTGACAAACAAGAGATTATTGACATGCAAGGCTAAGGAATGGATAAGCAACCCTTGTTTAATACTCACCACTCTCTGCGTGCTTCCGTCTCCATCTTCATTACATTGAAGAAGCATGAGCAAATTTCTTATTGCGGTTCTGCTGCTCTCACTTCTTAATGATGGGAACCATGTGGTCACACCATGGGAAGATCAAGACTTCTTTAAAAGTTGTCCACCGTCAAAGTGCAACAAAGATGGGCCTGTGATCCGCTTCCCACACCGGCTTGAATCCAAGGATGCATCATGCGGCGCACCTGGTATGTATTTATCGTGCTCTGGAGAAGATACTATCATGAGTCACCCGATCATGGGCTCGTGCAAAGTGACCGCAATAAATTACAAGCATGGCACCATGAAGGTCATCCCGCTTGTAGAGTCCTTGTCTCACTGCCCAATTCAGAAGATCATCTCAACCAGTCTATCAACTGATTATCGCAACACCAGTGTTGGTTCACTGTCCAATTCAGAGGATAAGACACCATATGTTGATGAACATGCAAGCTTACTATGTTGTTCAAGAGAGTTCACACCAAGTGCTGAAGCTTATAATTTTGTTGGCCCGATCTCTTGTCTCAGTGATGTGTGCAGTCTATCATATTTGGTGGCTGCTCAAATATCCGTCTATGTTCTTCCATTAGACTGCAAGGTGGCTGCTCATCGCATCCGTATACCCCGCGCATATAACAAGGATGACGAGTATTATGAGGACTTGACCTTCAACGAGAGGGCAACCAGAATCATTAACTTTTCTGAGACTACACTTGCTTGGTCAGTTCGTGACATTACCGACGTTCGCATACAATGTGAACAAGAAGGGAGACACTGTGGATTCAGCTCACAGAGGAGGCTAGTATTTTGCCAGCGTCATGGTATTGTTTCTTTCTTCAGGCAGAACTCCCCACAATAACTTCATTCTAAAGAACCACACTCTAGTTCTATTTGGAGCTGCTTGGATTCTAGTTTAGGAAACACGTTTTTAAGGTTTTATTATTTTAATGTGTTATTTATCGAATAATCACGAGTGGACATGCGGCCACGCGCGGCTGATATTCAGCCCGCATGTTTCCACGTGATTCGTGCAATTGAATACCCACGAGATGTATAACGATTTCCGGCTCCTCGTATAGCATTTGGTATAACCACGTATTAGCATCTGACACATGCAGCGCAAGGCAGGCAAGGCATTGAATTGAGGCGTGGGCCACTAGCATCCCAGTCCCAACGACTAGCTGCATGATGCTGCCCGCGGCCTTTTTAAACAATCGGCTTGATTGTCAATGCCCATCCTGCTCAAGCCTTCTTCTTAGTTCTCCTTCTCCCAGCCTCACAAGCATGTGTTCATCTAAATTCTATGTTAGCTCCACACCTTCTCCATCACACCACACCGCTAACCAGATGCCTCCGCTCCCTCTCATCGATTGCCCAGATTGCAATGCACGCTACATGATGTGGTTCGTCTCGGGAATGGAAGAAAACCCAGGAAGGCATTTCTACAGGTGCGAACAGCATGGAGTAAGTTTTTCAAGATCCTTTCGATCCATCTCCACACACTCCTCGCTAAACATCTGTTTTTTGTGTTTGGCGGTACGGTGGATGCAGTTTCTTGATGTGGGAGAACAAGTACACAGTACTTCAGCGCACGGTGGGGATACACGATTTCACATGCATCGACCTATCGCCACGTATCACTGCTTGAACAGAATCAAGCATGGCTGAAGAACATTTAAATGTTGGGCGTCGTGAATTTGCTGCTCCTGGTCATAATCTTCATGCACAAGCTCTGAAGCTCCCCCCGCCCCCCTTGCGAAGGATTTGCTCTAGATCTCCTGTGTACCACGTGCAATGGATTTGCTCTAGTCCCCATTTGTACTTCGTGCGATTGATTTGCTCTAGTTCCCTATGTATTTATCCTTTTCGGTGTGCCAGTACATGTTGCGTCCTATGTACGCAGCAGACTGGCCTATCAACAATACACCTACAACGGTAGTGTGCATGGACCATTAAATCTGGTTTGAACCATGGGTTGCATAATGAGGAGTACGCAAATTGCGTGTTACGTACTAACCCCAAGCAAATAGGGATGGCATTAATCCCACACCCTGCGTGTGCAACACACCCACCAAAACGTCAATAATTAAGCGACTGGACAGCCGACATGCATGCGTTATGGAAAATTAAATCACTCCAGGGCGAATCAATACACCCAGCTGTCATGCAAACACATAATGGCACCCAGCAAGCCATCAATGCACCATCAACACAACGGACGCACCAGCCCTTGCAGAGGACGACATGCAGGCATGCAGCCCAACAATGTCGTCATGTTGGGGGATTGAGGCAAACGAGAGATGATTTTTTTTCATGAAAAACGAAAGATGATTACAGGTGTGCGTGTACGCTTGTAGGCATAGAAACCAAAAATCAACGCATCATATAATGTTTTGGATGGTCTAACCTGATCTCCATCTATGCATAACCCACCTCCAATCCTCGCTCTGCTCCTCCACAAGGGACGGATTGCGTGAAATCTACAGTGCGACAATCCAGCCAGTGCACATTCTCAAATGATGTCTATCCAAAACTGAGAGCAGTTATGCCATCGCCGGGGCTGTGACGTGAGGCTTGTATTCATACGAGACATAAATGCCGCCTGATCCACTAGTGGGGCGTATACCAGGACGTATTCACGAACACTCGTAATTATCATATCACGTATTTGCAAATGGGCTATAATAAATAGCAATCACAACGCGCGGACGGACGCCCGGGATTACGGCAGCGCGTGGCTGCATGTCCCAAAAATTCACGTCCGTTATTTATAAACTAGGTTGCTTGGATTGTTTCATACTTACTTAATAATGCATTTAATGATATAAAATTTGACTCCGCCCCAGCACCAGATGCAATCTTGTGATGCTGTTGTTTCATGCCTAACAATAACAAGAACTGTTAGCAGGAGAGCATGCCAAAATGGCGTCAAATGTATAATGACCAGTTACAAACAAAAGAAAAAATAGCTCAGAAATGTAAAACGGCCTGAACTGACGAAAGTGTTGTTCTGTGCTCGAGCATATCTGTGCTCGTTATCCCTCCCGTCTAGGCGCTTCGAGATCCACAACCCACCACGTATAGGTCCATGTATAATTTATGTATCCTTAATTTTATTCTGGGCTTGTGGCCCACGTCTGACATACAACAAATGTGACTCCGTGGCAGCTTTGCACCGGCTCGGTTGTCAGTGGACGATATGGGCCGTCCAAGTCAAGATTCTGGACTAACAGAGGCGTTGGAGCGTTGGACCCCATTTACTACGCCTGCCCGTTGCAGCTAGCAAGCTTCCCCTACACGATTCACCTCAGTTCCTAACCGGCTAAAGTCAGATCCGCCACTTCCATGCAGTCCATTGCAAAAATCAGATCGACACACCTGCCCACATAGCCGATGTCTTCTTCCTCGGCAGCCGTTCCGGATGAAATCTTGCCGCTCATTCCTTGCCAGGACACACCAACCTCTGCATTAGTCGTGTCAGATGACGGCTTAATTGTAGTAGTTTGTCGTGCAATGGCTATGTACTGATTTTATTTGTCACATCCTGTTCCATTTAATTAGTATTTTTATTTTCGTATAGTATTCAGCTTATGATGTACAGGCGGCATCTCAAACATGCGTATACCTACATTCTCGTCAATTCCATACTATCCCCAACGCTATATATATATATATATATATACCCACTCCCCATTGTTTTCGTACATCTATAAATCCGCAGCCATTCATGATCAGCAATGCTGTTATGCATTTCGTATGGTCTGCTAAATACAGCTTATACGCTGGTGCTGCAATAATAAGGATTTTATTTATACTGATTTCGTCCAATTGGCAGATCTTCTGTACGAACTAATTTTGGCAATGCATATGCATATGTCAGAACTAATTCTGAAGTACACCATTCAGTAATTATACTAGAGATTTTGAAACTGCCGCAGGTGACCCAGCAAATGGCACAATACGTGGCTTTAGACCACAAACTAATTTTACTTATACTGATTCCTAATCACTATCGGAGCGATGCGCAGAGACATTTAGTCTGAGATCTCCTTTTTGTTATGATTCACAGTGATCATGTTGGACTCTCGGGGTTGAGATGGCGATGGATTTGCTGACCCAGTTATCGATCGCAACCCACATCCATCATTTTCTGATAATGGTGTACCGATCAACAATGAAGGAATCACTGCCCCTGAATCTCCGTTAAGCATGCTGTCAAAGTTATTCAGCCGTTGGACCAATTCAAGAAGTGGCTGGTTACAGAAATTGATTTTGGTGGTATGCTTCAGCTTCCCACGCTGCAGAAATTAAACCTAAAATTCAATGCATGGACAATGAGCAAGGTCAGCGTCTCTCGCCGCCGGGAATCATCCTTTCTGAGTCAAAACTGCTCAATTTTTTACCAGATCATTAGTAACACATCAGGCAATGCACACATCATCCTGGGTTTACAATGCAGCCCACTGTCAAGGCACAAACAGCAATCTCTTCATGATCTTTTTAGTACGACGACAATTTGTTCAATGCAAAGTAGCTCTACACCTGTTATATACTAATACGATAATTTGTTCAGGCTGAAACACATTTGCAATGTAGAAAGCTACATATGATTTTGTTCACTGAGAATTTCTAGCATGTATCTATTTGTACAAAGAGTAGCATGCTGACTTTCCAAAGAGTGTACTTCCGAATAGTGACATACCTTTACGTCCATCCAGGAGCTTTAGGGTCGATCTGGCCAATAGATTGCACAGATACTTGAGGTAAATCTTCAATTTGAGCATCTGCCGCCCCCTCCTCCGCACAGATCTATCCGTCTGCACTAAACCCCCTCATAGGTGCCAGGTGCTCGACGACCGGGTAGTGCAGCGGCTCCATTGGAATTTCGCGGTCATTAACCTCTCCAGGCTCCAACACCATTGTTCTGCTTAAACAATTCAGGGATTGGGAGTTAGATGGTACAGTGGCGAACATAAGCACAAGTCTAATGCACGACTGCAAAAATGGCGCGGCTCCACACCTCTTAATCGGCTGTATCAAGAACTCCAGCTCGCTCGCGCAGGAGGTCCACTGCCAAGGTCACCACTCTCGCCAATGGAAAGATCCAGGCACCCGAGGAAGAAGACAACTCCACCGGGCACCATACCAGCAATTTACTCAGTTTAGGTTGCAATAAATGGAAAGCATGTTTCCTGGTCCACGGACCAGGGAGGACAAGACCCCATGAGGCACGTTTTGAATGGTCGTAAGTCGACATACCCATGCACTGAGTAAGGAGCTCCTACCTGTTCAGCAGATGCAATAGATGCGGCAACATATATGTCTGTCATTCCTGCCTTGCCTTCCTTCTAACAAGTACCCTTCCCTAATCGTCTCCACCTTCTCCATTTGCATTCCGCACTCACTTGTCTACTCACTCGCCGGTTCTTCTTCATCGATCATACCTTTGGAAATACTCAGCTTGCATCCGGCACCGACACAGTACAGCTAATGTAACATTCTGTCTTTGATCAACTAATTTATCTAATCTATATGTTATTGTTTCCCTTGGCATTCGAGTACTTCTGCAAGACTGCAACCCTATTTTCCTTTGTGATTTTAGATCTGAAATGGAATCCCACGCACATGAAACATTTTCTTTGCAAATACAGGAACCATGTCTCATTCTGGTACCTACAACAAACACACCTTCAGTGACACTGCTGGAATTAATCTCTCCCATTCCCTTATGGATAGGTGCTTTATAAAAGTTCATTAATGTTTACAACTTCCATAAGGCTTACTAACTGTAATCCAAAACAAATTGCAGTGCAACATGAATCTTAAGTTCTTAACAGCGAGATTCTATCTTACATGTCACATTTTCTGCTGTAACCAAATTTTCCATGAACTATCAAAATGAGGGCTCTAATCTTCTATATTTTTTTTTAACCAATGCGAGCTACTAATCGAATCATTCAACTCTAGACAAGCAGTCAATCTGTAAAACGTCTGATCAATCACCCAGTACTGTAGTGTCAAAATTACAAGCAACCACACACATAGTGACCGTAGTGTCAAAATTACAAGCAATCGCACACATATAAACACCGAATCTTCAGATTTGGACACATGGATTTTGCAACAGAGAAATTCTTTCCTACAGTTCAAAATTTATAGTGTAACAATATGTGAGGTGCCAAACAAATCATTCAGTTCACAATCATCTGGTGAATCCCTCTACTGTAGTCTTGTACTTTCAAGCAACCACACACATACAAGCTCAGATTCTTCAGATTCCACCATCAATTTTGCGTGAGAGACCTTCTTTCTTACAGTTCACAATTTATGGTGTAATCAGGCTGAAAGAGAGAATGTCTGTGTTGCAAAAACGAGGTGCTGAACGAATCATTCAATAATGTACGAAGCACTAGATCTGTAAAACCTCACACGCATGACTCATCTGATATCCCACCTGTTCTCTAGTCTATTAATGACAAGCACACACATACGAACAGAGTTTTTTCAGATTTGCAACATTAATTTTACAACTCCAGCGATGAGTACGAACATACCTGCGGCTCCATCCTGGAGCAGGTCCATCTCGCCTACCGATTGTTCGGAAGCTTGTGGTGCACCCTCCCTATGATCTCCCACCTCCGCCCCCGCAGGCCCGCACACGAATCGGCGAGTGGCTGATGCTGCTCCATTCCGGCAATAGACGCGCTCACTGGGTAATGGAAAGGCTCCATCGGAACCTCAAGCACTGTGGATCTGCGCAGCAAGAGGGGGAAATTGCAGATCGATACCATGGGATCCAAAATCAAACGAAAACAAAATCCAGCATACGGAGGTAGGAGACGAGTACCACCCCTCCTCCCCCCACACGCCCCCAATCTCGCATTTACTCCGCCGTCGCCAGAGTTAACGAAAAGCAAGTATCCTGATCCACGGATCAGGAAGGAGCCCGACGAGCTGAGCCACGGCTCGAGTTCCTGACGTCCATGACCGCCGTCCCTCCGTCTCCGTCCTGCCCCACAGTTCAATGTATTTGTTCTTTTCCACAATTACAGACGCTCGCCAGTCTCGCCCCATTATTTAATGCATCATATCCCGAGAGGCTACTCAACCGCCCAGATATCGAGCGCACATGAGCTCGAGTTCAAAAACGCCGCGTCTGAACCTGAACTGAACTATACTAAACCAAAGCCTATACTTAAGCTAATCCACCAACTGGACCATGTATTGTTACAGTCCTTGCAGTTTCCACCATTTTTCTGGTCTGGCAAAGCGGGCCATCGGGCCTATTTTAATTTGCAAACTGGATAAGGTACGACTAAAACCGGCTTGATCTGATGGGACAGGGCTGCATGTCAGAGTGTTATACACCTATTCTGCTAGCCCTGCGCTGACCAAACTTCAGCCGCCATCATGCATTCCCACCACCAGAAACATAGACTGCGCGACAGCGTGCAAGGGCGGAATCCCCACCCAAGAAACAAGGAAGTTAAATCTTATCTGCATAGCTCTCCACTGCTATTGTGATGCTTGCCCATGAACTCTTCATGCTTTCTCCACCATTAGCCATTGTGTCTGCTTGGAGGAGTTGCATATTTATTTTTTCACACAAAGCTTGGTTTAGTATAGTGCAATTTTGCCTCAAGCATTTGGTACTTTTGTCTGCTGTTGTTTCATGCCTAACAATAACAAGAAATTTGTCTGTTTACTTTCTAAGGAAAGTCGGAAGCATTTGGTATTTTTTTAACGAATAGATATATACGTATAATCACCATATTGTTATTCGTGAAAAATAACTATGGCACCCTTGTATCCACATTAGTGCCATATACCATGGTAATAATCCAGTTCGAACTATTTTAAGCAGAGAGAATTTCCCATTGATTTACCAAACCATCAGTGACATCTAATTTTCGTCTTTCCTACTTGCAGGTTCGCGTGTCAAAATCATTGCAGGTACTAATGCAATAAACAAAAATAAAACCTTAGAGCCACAAAGCGAAAGTTTTTCATCTTAATAGCGATCACTAATTTCCTTGGTTGTCTTTATTCCAGTGACATCATCTATGGCGATATTTCTAGTTATTTTATTAGTGGTGGCTACTGTGTTCTATCGTTCCCTGAAGTCAAAATATGATGAAGAGGTACATTTGAAGGTTGAAATGTTTCTCAAGACTTATGGAACACTGAAACCCACAAGATACACATTCTCTGACATTAAGCAGATAGCAAGACGGTTTAAAGACAAAGTAGGGCAGGGGGGATTTGGCAGTGTATACAGAGGAGAACTGCCAAACGGAGTGCCTGTAGCAGTCAAGATGCTAGAAGATTTAAATGGAGAGGGGGACGAATTCATCAGTGAAATAGCAACTATTGGGAGAATCCATCATGCCAACGTGGTCCGTCTTCTGGGCTTTTGCTCAGAAGGAACACGACGTGCTCTTATTTATGAATTCATGCCTAACGGATCATTGGAGAACTATATATTCGCATGTGACTCTAGTAGTTCACACGAATTCCTAGTACCAGACAAGATGTTGGATATTGCCTTAGGCATTGCCCGAGGAATCGAGTACCTGCATCAAGGGTGCAGCCAGCGTATCCTCCACTTTGATATCAAGCCTCACAACATCCTGCTGGACTACAGCTTCAATCCAAAGATTTCAGACTTTAGGCTAGCTAAAATGTATGCAAGGGATAAAAGTATTGTTACCTTAACTGCAGCAAGAGGGACTATCGGCTATATTGCACCAGAACTATATTCTCGGGACTTTGGTGCGATATCCTGTAAGTCAGATATTTATAGTTTTGGCATGCTTGTGTTAGAAATGGTGAGTGGGAGGAGAAACTTGGACCCAATGATTGAGAACCAAAATGAGGTTTATTTTCCAGAGTGGATATACGAGATAATATTCAATGGGAGGGACTTGGTACTTACTAGGGAAATGGGACAAGAAGGGAAAGAAATGGTGCGACAACTCGCCATTGTGGCACTATGGTGCATTCAGTGGAACCCGAATAATCGGCCCACAATGTCAAAGGTAGTAAACATGTTGGAAGGCAGACTACAGGATCTTCAAATGCCCCCTAAGCCATTTGTCTAATCATCCAAAAGCCATCCTAAAGGAGAACTAGAGGACATAATGCTATCACCCGAGTTAGTATAAAGTATAAACTACATTTGATTTTAAAGTGAAATAGATTTCCTGCTGTAACCATGGATTGTTGTTGTTATTACTGCTGGTAACCATGTCTTGTTATCATTATTATTACTATTACAGTTCCTATTATTATTATCATTAGTTGTTGTTGCATTATTATTAGAGCATACAGAGTGTTGCAATGTGGTATTAGGAAGGTATAAGAGATATTGAAATTTGAGAGTGTTGGTGTTTCTTACCAAACTGTGATCCATGTGGTTTATCTCCCCCCTTGACATGGTGTGGCCGTGCAGTCCTTGCCGAAGTTCACAGCATTCTCCAATCCTTGTATGGGAATTTGGCTGAATGTCGAGAGGGGGAGCATTAACAATCTTGTGATACATTGATCAGGTTTCAGGAATGAAACAACCAGATGCCTCTAGCAAAAATTGAATTTCCTCTGCACAAAAATTGCAACCATTGGACTTGCGGAGAAGCAACTTAGCTAAAACTTCAGGCCTAAAGATTCTCAAGAAACCTGACTAACTCAAATTCTACAATATGCTGAGCCCAAGAGTTGGATTGCCAAGAAATGAAAATTCCAAGAAAAGCCACTGACCTGGGGATGCAGATCGAGTCGGTGGCCGCCACGTCAATGGTGGTGATGGCTGCTGCAGGCGCGTTAACGATTGGCATGACCAGCTCGGGATAGTTTGATGTTTGAGTTGCTTATAATCCAGGCCAAACACTCATGCTTAATGCATCGTCTGACAGCAACAGACGAAAACCCAGCACCAGACCATGGAAATCCACAGGAAGAAGTTACGTCAACCATTTCTGCTGCCATTACTCAGGGGATGGTAGCGCCGAGGGCGAGGATTTGCAAGAGGCATTTCCTCGAGCACCTTCCGCCCACAGCCTCCATGTGCGTAGTGAAGCAGCCCTCCAGAAGAAGAACGCGACGCAGGACGCAGCAGCAGCGCCTCCGGCGGACGAGGTCGGCCCTGACCCATACTCTTCTTCAACCATCTTCTCCCTCGAGTAGCTGCCATTCCCGAACCGATGGAGGCGCGTGGCGTCGACGCCAAGTGCGACCAGGAGGGCCGCGAGGGATGGAGGCGTCTTCGGGATCTCGGCGGACGTCCGCATCTCATTCTCCCCGGCCGCGACGGCCGTCGTGTTCCGCCGGGGACGTGGGAGGGAGAAGAGAGGGGGATTGGATGATTTGCCCGAGAAGCACGGCACATTTCGTTTTCCGCCCACGCGATCTGTATAATAAATCTGGTCGGCACGAATGGGCCTCGGCTGCGTTTCTTTTCCGGCCCGACTCCATCTGCGATTGATGATGATACAACTTCTGTGCTCAAAAAATATCGTCATGGTACAAAACATTTTTTTAATTACATGAAAATTTTATATTTTATATTTTTTTGAAATGCTATGTACATTTTTTGAAATGTGTGTACATTTTTAAATACTATGAACACTTTTTTAATGGTGTCAACATTTTTAAAAACTACGCAAACAAAGTTTTTACACTGTGTTATATTTTTTAAATTCATGATTCTCAATTTATTAAGTACATTTTTTTTGAAATATATGTATTTAGATTTATTTTCTTTCAAAAATATGGACAAAAAATGCACTAACATGTGCAGGGAGTTACTTGGGCTGGCCCAATAGTAGTGACGGGAGGACGCCTTCAGGCGATACCTCCTTTACTGTTGTAACAGGGGATACATAGACGCTTAAAAAAAAGAGTATACAATACACTTCCTTCTGGCTAGCGAAAGTACCAATTGTGAATGTTACTGAAAGAATTCACTATGAAATGATATAAAAAGGAAATCGTGCGACATCATAGGTAAATATCAGATAGCAACAACTGATGATGCTTGTTAGAGATCCTTCAATAATTGGGGTAGAGCGTTCAACAAACGATAGGCATAGGAAAACATATGATAGCAGCCCCTTTTGTACTCCTTTAGCATGTGGAATTCCACATGCTAAGTGTAATTTGAGAAAGTTCAGCATTCAAGCGGCTTTGCAAGGAAATAAAAACACCAAAAGTGATCCTAAAAAACACCAAAAAACCAAAAGAAAATAAGGAATAAGAAAAAATAGAACAAGAACAGAGAAAAAAAATACAAACCTAGAAAAGGCGATTCACAACGTAGATGCACACAAGCACGAGAGCGTAACTGGCAACACATATATTTTTCTTTTACTTTTTATACATGCAACGAACGGTAATAGAACGAACAACTAAAATGGGCCGATCCAAATTTACAATGGGGACGGTTGGATCGGTGCTTAATGCATATAGCGAGCGGCAAATAGCATTTGCAGGCATGCTCTACAATCTACACGGCCTTCTCTCGTCTGGCTGGCCAAAGTGGGGGGTCTATTTGAACAGTGAGTAGGCCAAGGAGCTGGCATCATACAAGGAGCCAGAGCGACCGCACATCAGCACATCTCCGGCGTTCTCCACGCCGGCGGTGGGTGCATAAACCGCGACAGCGATGGAGTGGGAACAACGACCTTCGTAAGGCCAATTGTAATGGGATTCATTGCTAATTTCCTGACACTTCACATGCCTACACTTTGCGTTGCATTTTTCATGAAAACAAGGTTTTTGTTGTTGTTGGCACTAATAGCATGTCAAAGTTTTATGACATGTTGATTCACAAGTATGCTTCTTATAAAGACATGTCTGTGTGTGTGTTCCACCAAATTATTCACCTTCTAGTGCGAGGAATTGTAATAAAATAATAACTAAACACACTAGTGACCATCCATATTTCCATGCTATTATTGTTGTATCTTGACCAAACAAAAGGTTGGTCGAGATACTGTACCCAACAAACATGCTATACCAATCGTAGATTAATACAAACCACATGGTATACCAATTGTGGAAGTAGGTGAAAGAATTCATTGTAAAAAGGTGCAATAAGAAATCACTTGGCATTAGAGCAACTCCAACAGCTCCCCTAGAAAAACATCCCATAAAAGTCGTTTTACAGAAAGTTTTCTGATTGTCAATTTTCTCGGTTCCCGTAAACATCATCCCGTAAAATCTTTATTTTCTTTTACTTTCAATTTTAAAACTCTAGCTAAAAACATAGAGCCCACAAGTCAGTGACAGAGGCGTGACGGCGAGTGGCGGTGCTTGGCGGCAGTGCTGCGGCGACGGCGGGGCAGGGTTGGCTGCTGGCCTCAAGGTCAGGGGAGGAGGCGGGGCAGGGCCGGCGGCGGCAACCTCAAGGGCAAGGGAGGAGGCAGGGCGGGGGGGGGGGGGGAGGGTTGGTGGGTAGCAGCGGCAGCCTCGCGGGCAGGGGATAGGAGGCCAGGTAGGTGTGGCGGCGCAGCGGTTTGGGCCTCCGTCCAGTGTTCTGCTAGTGAAGTTTCAGGCGGTTATCCACCCACCAAAATTATACTGAAAGGTCATCTTCCCGTAAAATAGTAGGACGAACAAGGTGATTATACGGGATCACGTAAAAAAACTTGGGTTTACGGTAGCTGTTGGAGGCATTTTTTTATTCCTACTTCCCACAAACGGTAGATTTTAGGGATACAGGAGCTATTGGAGTTGCTCTTAACACCTAAATATTTGTAGGAACCTCTCCTACTGTTGCTATCTTAAAAACCATAAATATTTTATAGCAACAAGCGATATTTGCAAGAAACTTCGCGTAAACAAGGCCTTACATGACACACCCCACCCCCATTTGAATGAACAATTTGTATGACTGATAAACGTGACGAGTTACTATTGAGAAAAAATAATTGCTGAGATACAATGCAATCATTAAAATATTTTTATCAAGACAAAACACCCTTTCTAATCTCCTCGGTGTTTGAACCAATAGTTGTTTTTATCCCCAAACAGGCCCTCGTCCCGCTTTATATTATAAAGACAATCAGTCGAACAAGGATACACGGTGTTGAGGAAATTATTGGAAGCTACAAAAAAAGACAATAAAACACACCAATGGCGCAAAAAAGACACATAAGTGCACTAGACAAACGCCTCTAAAGTGCTATCGAGCAGAAGCATAGCTGATTCACTGCCCCAACTGATAACCATCATGCCATGGAAACAGACCAAAAACCCACCTTGACGGGGGACCACCATGATAGGCCATGAACTCTAGATCCAGATTAGGGCTAGGTCAGCACCTTGGCGAGAACTTTGCCATGACCACCAGCAACCATGCATCCCACCACCCACATGGCTGAAGCACGCCACCACACCTGCCTCAATGCTGCTCGCCTGAGAGCCGTCCGCTAAGCCCATCATCTAGGGTCGTTGCCCCAGCATCCATGGCTCGAATCATCCCCCGCCCTAGACTTGCAGCCATCGTCCACCAAAGAAACGGGCAAGATGACCTCAACTTCCCAAACCGCTGGAAAGCCCCCGGGCATGTGCCCATTCGGGCACAGTCAAATCTAGCAACTCTCAGGAAAAACCAACCACAGGTAGTAGGGTAACGACCCTCCCCCGCAACAGGCACTGGGCACACACCAAACGGTCGTTCGCCGACATGCACCACGGAGAAAACATCGACCAATGCCCCATTTGATCTGGCTACTCCAGATCTAGACGAGGGGCCACCCATGCATTTGACACCTCGAGCTTTCCCCGTGAAGAATCCAACTAGTGGTTAGGTTAGGTTTTTAGTCCTTGCAGGGGAGGTTAGGTTTTTAGTCCTTGCAGGGGCGACACTGGCAGCACATCAGCTAATGGTTAGGTTAGGTTTTTTAGTCCTTGCAGGGGCGACACTGGCAGCACATCATCTTTGAGTTGGTCTTCTAGGCATCGATCCTCTCCTTGATTTTGTCAGTTGGGACAGAG
Organism: Triticum aestivum; assembly: GCF_018294505.1. Lineage (NCBI taxonomy): Eukaryota > Viridiplantae > Streptophyta > Magnoliopsida > Poales > Poaceae > Triticum > Triticum aestivum. Next base: position 449,636,642 of record NC_057808.1, on the reverse strand, counting down.
CCGGCGGAGCTCCCGCGTAGACTCTTGCCTTCTTCATGGGTGGCGAGATTAGAGTTCCTTGTCATGCGTAAAAGACGCCAATATTTGGTGCCAAGCGCTTTGGGTCAATTCAAGGTTCAACGGCGACGGCAATAGATCTGATGCGTTGGTCCGTATAGGGACACATGTGCATGAAAACTTCTTGACTTTCATCAATAAGGTCAGGCCGACTCCAGTAAAGGAGTTAACTCATCGGCTTGTTTTGGCAACGATAATGGTTGTCGGATGGTCTAGGGACCTAAATTTAATTTTTATTATGTTTCAGGTCCTATAAAATTCTATAAAACATTTATAATAGACCACGGTCCTTTTTAGAGAAAAGCCAAATCGAACACTCATCAACTTAACAAGTTGAGTTGAGTACTCGTTATCTATCCCTAGTCGGTATAACATAATTTTTCCTTTTTCTCTTTTGTAAGAAATACTAGCAACATACGGAAAATAGAAGGAGCACATTGAAATGTGTTGAGCCCATATACAAAGTGGTTATGTGGATCTGTGTTTAATGCCTAGAACGAGTGACGGATAGCATTTGCAGGCACGCTCTGCGAGCAGACTGCCATCTCTCATCACTCTCACGGTCTCACTAGAGTGGAGGATCAATACACGCAAGTAGTAGACGTCTAAGTAGTACTGCCGGATGTTGCACATCACCACGCCTTCGCTGTTCCTCATGCCAGCCATGAGTACGTAAACGAGTAAGCGCGGCGGAACAGCGGGAGACGCCAGCACATCGCCAACCATGCATGGGTAACGCCAACTATATCAGGACTCCTTACCAAATTCCCAACACCTCTCAGGGCTACGGTTTGCATACCAGTTTTCAATAAATGCCTATAGTTACTTTGTTTTTGGAACCAATAGTTTGTCAAATTTTCTTGATGTTTTAATTCACAACTATGATTCTTATAAAGGCGTGGTATGTATGCCCCACCAAATTATTCACCCTTGATGGCAGTGTGTCGCATTAAATGAATAACTTAGAACACCAGTCACCAATCATATCAGCATGATATACTACACACAACAAGCATGCTATAGTAAATGTACATTAATACAAGCCACATTTTGTACCAACCATGGAATAAGCTAAAAGAGATAACTGCGAAATGTTTAAAAAATGATTGCTATCAATAACTAAATGTTTGATAGCACTAGGTGACATTTACAAGTGACTTTGTGTAACAAAAAAACCTTAAACAAACCACACCACCCACTTTTTGAGCAACAATACAAAATACTATTGAGATAATAATAAATGTAGATTTGTAGTGTCGAATAGTAAAATCTCATAATCAGTACAACCCTAGCTCCCTAGATCTCCTGAAAAACTAAGTCAATGTAGCATTAACATCAAAAAATTACTATGAACAAAACTCATGTTTTTGACTCTCCAACCTTTCCTAATTGTTGAAATTCAGTAAAGCCATATGATGTCAATATGCACTTTTCCAAAGCAGAAGAAAATAATAGTGCCACGATTAGATGACAAGTGAATTTCAAGTTAAATTAGGTTGTGCTGCAAATTGCCTTGTCATATCTATCTCAACTGAGTGGAGGATCAATCCGAGCAGTTAGTAGGCAGTGGAAGCTTCCACTCGTGGAGACCGCGATTGTAAAGGGGCTATATGGTGTCTTGCAACTGCACATTTGCATCAGTCCACAGGCTGGCCGTGGGTGCATAAACGGTGAAGCGGGGTTGGAATCAATTGCTAAATTGCCGACACCTCTCAGGCCTATAGTTTGCATACCCCTTTTGATGAAAAAAAAGTTCATCTTTTTTGGGACCAACAATGCTGTCAATTTTCCTTGGTGTATTGCTTCAGAACTATGCTTCTTATAAGAACATGGTGTGTGCACCCCACCAAATTATTCACCCTCAACCTTGAGGCGTTGAAATGAATGAATAACATAATACTTTAGAGGTCAACCATTATTGGCATGTTATATATTGTTATATCAAGGCCGCAAAATATAGTTACACTACCAGAATTTACCCAATTGCCGACGGCCAAATCTATGCCGACGGCCACCGTCGGCATAGATGGATGTATCCTGACGGCCCAGGTCAGGCCGTCCCGTCGCCGTAGAAAAGCCGTCGGCATACACAAACCTATGCCGACGGGGGCCGTCGGCACAGATCAGCCGTCGGCATCCAAGTCAATATGCCTACGGCGGCCGTCGGCATAGAGGCGGCCGTCGGCGTACATGTAGGCCCAGCTACCCGGGCGGCGACATCCTTTGACGGCACGAAGCGGGGCCTAACGGTGGCCGTCTGCATAGCTATGCCGACAGAAGGCCGTCGGCATAGCTATGCCGACGTCATCGATCCACGTGATCCGCCACGTCAACGATCCGAAACGCTCACCGGTCCGTGGGGTGGCATATCTATGCCGACGGCCTTGCCGTCGGCATAGGTCTGGCCCATGGACGGTGCCATGTCATCGATCCGCGCCATACGCCACGTCATCGATCCAGGGCTCTACCCTTCCGTGGCTGTGGCTATGCCGACGGCATAGCTGTAGGCATAGATTTCTAATATTTTTTTTCATATTTTATTTATTTTCTCTTTTTTCCTTTTTATTTTTTCCAAAATAATTAGATTAACTTAAATGTGCCTTATGTACAGAAAACATATCTAGATTATATATATATATATATATATATCGATTGCCCCCTCATGGGTGTCGCTTCCGTCGTGTTACAGAGAGAGGAGACGGGACGGGGTACCTTGGGGGTAGCAATGCCGCCAGGTGTTACGGTGGGCCCTCCTACGGTTGTGGAAGCGTGGTGGCAGGCGCAGGCACCCGGCACGCGGCTCCAGGGTGTGCCCCTCCCCTCACGGGCGTCGCTGCCGCCATGTCCCGGAGGGGGGAAACGGCAACGTCGGACCGACATGGAGGGAATCTTGGGGTGGGTTGGGCTGGGACTGTGTTAGGGTGTAGCTATGGGCTGGGCTATGAAAACCGGGTGAAAAGGTCCACCGGTCAAACCCCGTACGTATGGCGAAAGTCAAAGGGCTAGACCCGGCGGTCGTCTGTGTCAGGGTTAGACGGGACGGTGTACCTGGGGGGGGGGGGTAGCAATGCCGCCAGGTGTCGCGGTGGGCCCTCCTACTGTTGTGGTAGCCTGGCGGCAGGCTCAAGCACCCGACACGCGGCTCCGGGGTGTGCCCCCCTCACGGGCGTCGCTGCCACCGTGTCACAGAGGGGGGAAATGGCCACGTCGGGCCAACACGAAGGGAATCTTGGGGTGGGCTGGGCCGGGACGGTGTTGGGGGGTCTAGCTATGGGCTGGGCTATGACAACCAGGTGAAAAGGTCCACCAGTCAAACCCCGTCCGGCGAAATTCAAAGGGCTAGAACCAGCGGTCGTCTGTGTCAGGGTTAGACGGGACGGGGTACCTGGTATGAGGTCTTCGGACATGCCACCACAACACTCCGCATGTATGAGGTCCCGGTGCGACGCTCCGGTGGCATTGCTACCCACAAGGGCCCCCGTCCCGCCTAACCCTGTAGCGTTTGACCACGGGATCTAGCCCTTTGACTTTGTACGGACGGGCTTTGACCAGTGGACCTCTCCACCCGGTTGTGTTAGGTCAGCCCATAAGAACACTTTGGAGCAACATCCGGGCCAGGCCCACAGCAAGATCCCCTCCGTGTAGACCCGACGCGTCCGTTTCCCCTATAGGTGCCGGCGACGGCGCCGTCCGTGAGAGGGGGCACACCCCGAAGAAGCGTGCCG